>NC_142795.1:97127390-97240460 GCF_049724085.1 Artemia sp. Qi Xiang Cuo | reverse complement strand
AGATGAGATATGAGATATGAGATATACATTTATTAAAAAAGAAAACAAACACTATTCGCCTTTCGCCTGCCAAGAAAGACAATAAGCTTGAAAGGGCAAGCGATGTTATCACTCTCATCTAATTAAAATAACATTCATACCTTGCTACTCAACACAAAAGAAAATTATCGGATGAGGGAATAAAGGAAAAGAGAGATAAAGAGGAAAAGACAAGAAGTAGATAGAAGAAAAAAGAAAAAAGAAAAAAAGCAAACTAAATCGGGGAAATACCTTAAATAGAATGACAACCCGGAGTGGGCATAACACCAAATTCACTCACGAGATAAAAGAAACTTCTTTGCCCGTGACTTGAAAGCCGGAAGACTAGGCGCATTTTTCACACACTCTGGCAATATATTCCAAACATGGGGACCATAATGGTGAATCACAAAAGATACCCGAGTGGTGCTCCTAAACTCATGAGTTAAGTCATCAGCTTTTCTTGTATTATGATCATGAAGGTCTCTATTAAAAGTAAAAATATTTTCAAAAGCAGGGGTGAGCAGCTGATTCAAATATTTATACGAGAAAATCGCGACATGGTAATCTCGAATTTGGGATACATCCATTAACTTATTCTTTTTAAAATGCTCATAAGCAGGAACCTCATCAGAATCATCAAATTCAGATAATAATTTTACAGCTCTATTCTGAAGTTTTTGTACTCTTTTGAAACATGTAACAAAATTACTTGCCCATATAGAGCATCCGTAGCTAATATATGGGTAAAATATAGAAAAATAAATCATTTTCAGGATCTTTTTTGGGACTAGATTTTTAACTCTTCGCATCACCCCAAGGCCTCTGCTTAATTTTTCAGCTGTAGCACTTGAATGGTTTTTCCACGACAGGTTTTTATCATTTAAAAACCCCTAATACTTCGTTGTTGCTGCTCTCTTTATCACATTTTCTTGAACCGTGATATGGTCATTTCCAGCACTAGAAGAAAGTCTAGAAAATATCATGAAAAAGGTTTTAGAAAAAATTAGGGTTAACATATTTTGCTGAGAAAAAGTTGGAAATTCAGAAACTGCATTATGAATTTTATTATATAAAACATCAAGTGAAGGCGCTGCCAGAAAGAGCAAAGTGTCATCTGCAAACAGGATGACACCAGCCTCTGACAGGTAATGTTTCACTCGATCAGTGAAAATAATGAAAAGCAGAGGTCCCAAGATTGACCCTTGTGGGACCCAACACTCTACTTTCTTTTTTGAAGATAAAAATGACCCATTCTGAACTATCTGATACCGATTGTTTATATATGATAAAAACCACTCAAGACTTGAACCCTTCACCCCAGTCGAGTCTAGAGCTTGAATAAGCTCTGAGTGGTCCACAGTATCGAACATTTTTTTCGTATCCAAAAACACAGCTGCGGGTATGAGACCAGCTTCAAATGCATCACTAATCCAATCAACCAATTTCAGAACTGCTATGTCCGTAGATAGCCCTTTTCTGAACCTAAATTAAATCTCCATTAGAATTTTATTCTTTTCAATACAATAACTTAACTGGGCATGTACCAATTTCTCATATAACTTAGAGAAAAATGGCAGAATAGATATGGGTCTTCGATTCGATGGATCATCTTTTTTCCCTCCTTTATGAAGAGGAATCACTCTTGCAATCTTTAGTGCTTGCGGGAAGACCCAAAGATCTAAAGAAAGGTTGATGAGGTGCGTCAACACAGGTAAGACACTCGTTTTTGCGGCCTTTATGAGTTTCAGGGAAAACTCGTCCATCCCGCTAGAGCTTGACTTCATCGTACCCAAGAATCGTGCCACTTCCCGTTCCGAATACCTTGCAAACTCAAAGTAATTCTTACTTACAGGCTGTCTTTTAATGACAGATCCAATACTCGCAGATGTGTGTAGTTTAGCCCGCGCTTGATCGCAGAGTCTTTTTCCTTCATTTGCAAAATAACCACACAGAAATTCAGATATGTCTTGAGAATCGGTAAGACGACCTCCTGTTGTCTCCATGACTCTCACCTCCTCCTTACTCTGAAATTTACCCAAAAGTTTATTTATTGTTTTCCATGTATTTTTCATATCCCCTTGATTTTCATGAAATTCATTTTGGAAATAAAGTTTCTGAGCATGCCGTTTTACTGAATTTAAAATATTCCGAAATCTTTTGAATTTTATCAAACTATCATCTGAATGATCCTTTAAATAATTCACATAAAGTTCGTTTTTCTGCTTTATTGAAACTAAAATAGCTTTTGTTATCCATGGTTTCTTAAGAAAATTTCTATTAGGGTTTATTCTTCGCAAGGGACATGTTTCATTCATTATACTCGTCACTATCTCACTGAATAGGTCATATGTAGTATTTGGACACTTTTCCTTTATTGCACGCAAGAAATTTGTTTCATCCATCATATGTGCGCAATTCTTTAGGTTTTTATTATTCATTTCACGGTAAAACGAAGTCATGTCATTTCGTTTATTTTCCTTTGACTGATTTAGCTTGATTTTACTTATTAAAAGAAGGTGATCCGAGCCGTCGGACACGATCACATCTGCTTGTGATCTTTCAAGCAATCCACCATTAAAGAAAAAATTATCGATTAAAGATGCCGAGAGATGCAAAATCCGAGTTGGAATAGTCACAAGAGGAAAACTATCATGTGACACCATCATATTAACAAAATCTGAGCTATTCGCTCTTTTTAGTAAATCTATATTAAAATCTCCCATCATAAATTTGTTTTTATTTTCATTATTAATTTTATCTAATAATGGTTCAAATTCATAAAGAAAAAAACTAATATCACATGACGGATTTTTTTAAATTAATCCCAAAATCAAGTTCCTTTCCCCTTCATTTTTTATTTCAATGAAAAGTGTTTCGATCCTACCTTCAAGCCACAGGGAAAGGTCATCCCTAACCCAATATTGGGTACCTTCAATAATCAAAAGGCCTAGACCGCCCCGCTCCATGGTTGTCCGTTCTCTTCGCTCGCAAATATATCCTGGGAAAGAAAAATCCCATGGCAGTAACTTGCTAGAAACAAATGTCTCACAAAGGCCTACAATGCACGGTTTCTTATCTAGCGAACTTAAAATCTCACATAAAGAAGAATATGCCGTTCTTAGACCTTGACAATTCCAGAAAACGATCGCTCTTTCTGCACTCGCAGGATTTGAATACTCATAAAGATTATTTGGATTCACATAATTACTAGGGCGACAATTCGACGAAAAATTATCTATGCATTCATCATCCCCCGCAAGTGTGTCACGAGCTTGGCTTCCAAGAATAAACCGGTTTTTTTCAAATTCATTCAAAGGGTCATAATATATATTCGCACTCATTGAAGTGGGTGATTACCTTTACGACAAAAAAACATACTGATAGGAAGAAAGAAGAAGGGAAAAAAAAAACGAAAGGAACGGAAAATTTGCCTATAAAATAAAAAAGGGAAAACAAGCATACAAGTAATTCAACAACACAATTTACACAACACAAAATTATATGGTCAGATTCGGCAGACAAACCACTTCAGCCATAGCTCGAATTTTACGGATCTCTCCCTCTGAGTTTTTTCCAAAAAGCGTCCCGTTATTCGACCAAACATTTCTGTTTCCAAGCTTACTCTTAGCCAAGTCAAGAATCTGTTTCTTTTTTGATGTTAGGTACTCGGTGACAAAAATTCCCGACCAAGCAAGCTTTGACTTACATGCAAACACTTTTCTTACAATTTCAGCAGATTTGAACGTAGCCAACAAAAGCAAAGGACAATTTTCTACATTTGAAATGGTGTCCAAATCAGTGTAAATTGCTCGAAATTTAAATACAGAAACTATTGTGTTATAATAAAAATCAGAAATTTAAATTCTATCTGTAATCCCTTTTAATACACACTTAGAGATGGGAAGACACCCACTATGGTCAACACCATGAAATACGAGCTGATTCAGTCGTTTTTCCTGCGCTATATCATCAAGAAGTGCTTCAAGCTGTTCAACCCTATTTTCCAGGGCTAGGTTTGCGTTTTGAAGAGCCCGCAGTTTGTTTTCAATCTCATCAAACTTAGCCGAATACTGAACGAGTATAGAGTCGTGAATCTGAGAAGCGATAGTCAACCATACCCGCACTATTTTACAATCCAACTTTTTTACAAACTTCTTTTTCGATATCATTCCGGATACTGGATTTAAGTGTGTCCAAGTCCGATAAAAACAGAGTTTACTGAATCCACCGATGTATTTGGTAAACTCGAACCAGTAATCTCAAGATGCTTATGAGGAAAATCAGCTAATTCCGCAAAAGCGTTCGCAACACCTAATTCATATTTCTTCTTAGCCTCCTTTGAAATGCTAACAAAGTTCGAAAGCTGTGAGGCTGTTGTTGTTAAGATTTCATGGCTTCCGTAACAAAATACAACGTAAGATATTTTATTGTTCTTGGCCTTAATTATGTCCAACACTCGGCAGGGCCATGGTGGATAACTTCTGAATTTTGCTAGAACAACAGCATCCTTTTCGAACTGAGCCATTGAAATGTATTATCAAATAGACAAAAAACTACACTTAACTTTGAATAGGTAGGTCAACGTGAGCTTATGAATCACCTTATGATCGGTTCATCAGTCCAAATATCCAAAAAAATTGTTGTATCCAATTTCATTCAATATCAAGTTCATTATTCATTAATTATGTCCAACAAATCATATCCAATTTCATTCAATAGGTCACTGCGCTTTTGCTGCTATACTACTATTACTGACACCTCCCCCTACTATTGGAGCTCCGAATTGTAGAAATGCGTGCCAGGCGTGGCGAAAGTATGCCAAGCTTAGCAGAAATTTTACGAAACATGGCGGAAACAGTGGCATGCAGGGCAGAACAGTACTTGTGCATTTTATGGTACACACCGCTATATACTGTACAAAGAACTACTAATAGATACCGGTCAAACGGGTATTTGCAAGAGATAAATGGATGGCAAAGCGTGATTACTAATTGCCTTTACAATATTTAAACTGCTGCTTTTGGGGTTTATGGGGGGGAGGTACATAGGTTAGGTTAGGTTCCGTATTTAATATATGCTATGCTTTACCCCCCCCCCTAATGTGCAAATATATAGCCCAAATTTGTTCTAAACTATTATATATTTATCCTATTTTATTATATTTCATTAGCATTAACCAAATTTGACTTCTTTCGTGTGTACCATAAAATGCAGAAGTACCGGCAGAACTGTGCAATACATATGGGATTCTGAGACTACACTAGGTGGTGAAAAATTGGCGCCCACTCGGTCGGCCTCCCCGTGACTTTGCGCTTCAATGTGTGATTCAACGCACTTTATGAACATAACAACCTTTACCGTGGGACTGGAACTGTACCTGTGTTGCCCTTACCAGAGAAAAGCCTTCTGTCTGATCCAGCTAAAGCTTCGGAGTACATAAATAAAATAGAAAAGAATCGTAATTTGAAAGTTAGAATTTCGTTTATGTTGGAGGAATGTAAATCAAAGACCAAGGGACAGTAAAGCTGGACATTGCTGAACTCTTGTTGGATTTTGGCTTAAATGTGAAAGACATAATTATGTGTTAGCCTCTTCTTGGATCGCTGAACTCTTGTGGGTTTCACATTTAAACGTTTAAGACGTAAATTCGTTTCAAAATGTTAGTTTTTTTATCACTAGAGGTGAATACTACATTGTGTTTCTATTACCTCTCATCAGAAGCAACACCTTCTTACAATAGCAACGCAATCAGACATGTTTTTGCTTTCCAGCAAAATTTAGGTTCCTTCTAAAAACATTTTTCTACGATTGGAATGAAGTTTCATTAATATCTAGTCTAACAACACCAAAGGGGAAAGGGGTGTTAAAAAAAAAACTTGGTAAACATTGTGTCTCCAGTAAAGCACTAGTTTCCTAAATAAACCAATATGGAAAAATATTATGGGTCGGTTTCTTTGAGCTACTTTTATAGGCACATATCACATATGCAACGAAATTGACCTTTTCGTACATTTCAAGTCTGAATTTTTCTCTTTACTTCCAAGAGACCACTTTCAATTAATCACCAGTAGAAGCAATTGTCTTTCCAAGACAAAATATTCCTTGCTGCCATTATGTCTGACAGTAAAGTTGTCTAGTCCACATACGGTCTTAATGACGTACAAAAGAATATTACTTTGGCACTTCTAACTAGTTTCGTTACCATGCTGTTGTGAGTTGACCAAATTACTTTATTATACCTTCTTTATAAATAGGAGGTACGATTCTGGTTTACGCCAGCGCACTTGAGCGGAAAGAGCGAATACGATTTTATATGCAGATTAATGCTGTTGGTACGAGATATTTATTTAACTTCACATTACTGTAGCAAATTCAATATTATATAATTCATAGTTAAAATAATGTTAATGGAAATTAGAAGACTATAACACAACAAAAGACTAATCTTTTCACATAAAGAGCAACAGCAAAAAAAAAACAGTCCAAACCAATGTTCATGGTCCGCCCTTAGCAACTGAAAATGAGAAGCGGGAAAAAGAACGGTCCTTGTATGATATTAAATAAAAAAAACAAGTTTTTTAAACTGAAAGTAAGGAGCAACATTAAAACTTTAAATAAATAAAAATTATTCTGTATATAAATGGAGTTGTCCTCTTCTCAACGCCATGCTCTTTACACTAAAGTTTTTTATTGTTTTAAGAAACAGAGTTGTAAGAAAGAATCAAACTTTAGCGTAAACAGTGAGGCGTTGAGGAGGGGACAGGCCCTTTCATATACGGAATAATTTCTGTTCGTTTTAAGTTTTAATGTCGCTCCTTACTTTCAGTTTAAAAAACTTGTTTTTTTTATTTAATTTCTGATCGTTTTTTAGTTAATGCAGCTTTTATTTTGGCTAACCGTCATTGAATAAGTAAACAAAATTTGCATAAAAATTTTACTGTTCTTTTGCTAAATGGATGTCTTTACAAATTAACTTACGTAACTAACTTCTATATTCGTATATTTTTCTTCTGGCAAAAAATACAAAGTTGCAGATTTTTGCATATATGACCTTGGAACGTATGTAATAAGGTTTTTCGATGCGCTGAATCTGGCGGTGTGATTTTCATTAAAATTCTTTTACTCGCAGGGGATGTTTCCCCCCTCTTTAAAAAACCGGGTAAATTTTCTCAGGCTCGTAGCCTTTGATGAGTATTACTAAACTTAATAAAATTTATATATTTAGAATAAGCATTATAAACCTATTGTTTTGATACATTTATTGACATCAAAATTCCGTTTTTAAAAGTTTCGATTATTATTGAGCCGTATCGCTTGTTTTTTTATTGTTTTTTTTTTATTACGTATATGTTATTACGTATATGAGGGGGTTCTCCCTTAGTCAATACCACGCTCTTTACGTTAAAAGTTAAAAAAATTTTGATTCACAAACCCCTGAATCACAAAGGCCGTTTAATTTGAATAGATAGCTCTTTTGAAAGCACTAAAAAAACTGTAGCGTAAAGAGCGAGGTATTGACTTGGGGGAGAACCCCTCACATGCGTTATAATTTCTGTTCGTTTTAAGTTCTAATGTTGCTTCTTACTTTCAGTTGACAAAACTTGTTTTTTTTATTTAATTTCTGATCGTTGTTTAAATAATGTTTGGAAATCCTGCGCCCCCTTCATAGAAATGTCCCTTGCCCCAAAGAAACATCCTCCCCGGAAATATTCTCCATAGAAACCCCCTCCTCTAGCCCCCCCCCCCTCCAGAAAAAAATCCTTCCTGAAAATGTCTGTTTACTACCCAATAACCAATAAATAATGCTGGCAAGTCCGGCGCCCCCTTCATGGCAATTTCCCTCCCCCCATAAAAACTTCCTTCATGGACAGATCCTCCAACATAACCCCCGACCCACCCTTCCCTCCCACTACCAGAAAAAAACCTCCTGAAAACCTCTGTAGACTTCCCAATAACCAATACTATATGTTAACATTGGGTAATGTTCATAAATTTTAGCCCTCTGTCTGGGGACTTCGGGGGATTAAGTAATCCTAAAAGACCTATTTATCATATTTTTGACCATGCTGAACAAAATGGCTATCTCAAAATTTTGATCGGGTGACTTTGGGAAAAAAATGAGCGTGGGAGGGGGCCTAGTTGCCCTCCAATTTTTTTGGTCACTTATAAAGGGCACTAGGACTTTTAATTTCCGTTCTAATGAGCCCTTTCATGATATTCTAGGACCACTGGGTCGATACGATCACCCCTGGAAAAAAAACAAAAAAAAACAAATAAACACGCATTCGCAATCTTTCTTCTGGCAAAAAATGTAAGATTCCACATTTTTGCAAATAGAGGCTTGAAACCCCCACTGTAGGGTTCTCTGATCCACTGAATCTGATTGTGTTATTTTCATTAAGGTTCTATAACTTTTAGGGGGTCTTTCCCCCTTTTTCTGAAAATTAGCCAAATTTTCTCAGGCGCGTAACTTTTGATGGGTAGCACTAAAGTTGATAAAACTTAAATATTTGAAATTAGCATTGAAATTTGATTCTTTTGATGTATCTATTGGTATAGAAAACCCGTTTTCTAGAGTTTCGGTTACCATTGAGCCGGGTCGCTCCTTACTTACAGTTCGTTACCACTAACTGTTTGAAACCGCCTACCGCTCAAGTTGTTCATTCAGTGACGCATTATGGAATGTTTTTTTTTCATTAGTTACTTTCAGCTTAGAGTGGAATTAAATAAAAAAAACAAGTTTTTTAAACTGAAAGTAAGGAGCGACATTAAAACTTAAAACGAACAGAAATTATTCCGTATATGAAAGGGGCTGTCCCCTCCTCAACGCCTCGCTCTTTACGCCATAGTTTTTTATTGTTTTCAAAAATAAAGTTGTGAGACAGAGTCAAACTTTAGCGTAAAGAGCGAGGCGTTGAGGAGGGGACAGCCCCTTTCATATACGGAATAATTTCTGTTCGTTTTAAGTTTTAATGTCGCTCCTTACTTTCAGTTTAAACAACTTGTTTTTTTTATTTAATTTCTGATCGTTTTTTAGTTAATGCAGCTTTTATTTGCATAAAAATTTTACTTTTCTTTTGCTAAATTGATGTCTTTACAAATTAACTTATGTAACTAACTTCTATATTCGTATATTTTTCTTCTGGCAAAAAATACAAAGTTGCAGATTTTTGCAGATATGAGCTTGAAACCTATGTAATAGGGTTTTCTGATACGCTGAATCTGACGGTGTGATTTTCATTAAAATTCTTTCACTTGTAGGGGATGTTTCCCCCTCTTTAAAAAATCGAGTAAATTTTCTCAGGCTCGTAGCCTTTGATGAGTAATACTAAACTTAATAAAATTTATATATTTAGGATCAGCATTATAAACACATTCTTTTGATACATTTATTGACATCAAAATTTCGTTTTTAAAAGTTTCGATTACTATTGAGCCGTATCGCTTGTTTTTTTATTGTTTTTTTTTTATTACGTATATGTTATTACGTATATGAAGGGGTTCTCCCCTTAGTCAATACCACGCTCTTTACGTTAAAAGTAAAAAAAAATTTTATTCACAAACCCCTGAATCACAAAGGCCGTTTAATTAGAATAGATAGCTCTTTTGAAAGCACTAAAAAAAACTGTAGCGTAAAGAGCGAGGTATTGAATTGGGGGAGAACCCCCTCACATACGTTATAATTTCTGTTCGTTTTAAGTTCTAATATTCCTTCTTACATTTCAGTTGAAAAAACTTGTTTTTTTTTTATTTAACTTCTGATCGTTTCTTAAATAATGCTTGGAAATCCGGCGCCCCCTTCATGGCAATGTCCCTTCCCCCAAATAAACATCCTACACGGAAATATTCTCTAGAGTAATCCCCTCCTCTAGCCCCCCCCTCCAGAAAAAATCCTTCCTGAAAATGGTTGTATACTTCCCAATAACCAATAAATAATGCTGGCAAGTCTGGCGCCCCCTTCATGGCAATTTCACTTCCCCAATGACAACTTCCTTCATGGAAAGATCCTTCCATATAGCCCCCGACCCTCTCTTCCCCACCTACCTGAAAAAATCTCCTCTGAGAAAGTCTGTATACTTCCCAATAACCAATACTAGGCCTATATGTTAACATTGAGTAAAGTTCATAACTTTCAGCCCTCCCCCTGGGGACTTTGGGGGATAAAGTCATCCTAAAAGACATTTTTATCATATTTTCGACCAGGCTGAACAAAATGGCTATCTCGAAATTTTGATCGGGTTACTTTGGGTAAAAATTGAGCATGGGAGGGGGCCTAGTTACACTCCATTTTTTTGGTCACTTAAAAAGGGTAATAGAACTTTTATTTTCCGTTCCATTGGGCCCTCCCATGATATTCTAGGACCACTGGGTCGATACGATCAACCCTGGAAAAAAAATAAAAAATAAACACGCACCCGTGATCTTTCTTCGGGCAAAAAATGTAAAATTCCACATTTTTATAGATAGGAACTTGAAACCTCTACAGTAGGGTTCTCTGATACGGTGAATATGATGTTGAGATTTTTATTAAAGTTCTGTAACATTTAGGGGGTCTTTCGGCCTTTTTTTGAAAATCAGCCAAATTTTCTCAGGAGCGTAACTTTTGATGGGTAGGACCAAAATTGATGAAAGTTATATATTTGAAATCAGCATTGACATCTGATTCTTTTGATATATCTATTGGTATCAAAAACCCGTTTTCTAGAGTTTCGGTTACCATTGAGTCGGGTCGCTCCTTACTTACAGTTCGTTACCACGAACTGTTTGACAAGACAAAGAGAAGTGACAGAATAGATGGAAAATATATAATTTGGGCTATATATTTGTTCATTAGGAGGGGGGGATAAAGTATTTGGACAGTGTGAAGCTAGAAAACAGTCCTTACAACATAATGTGCGGAATAATTGTACCTAACACATTAGGCATGCAGACCCGCAATACTTTACCTTCACCCCCCCCCCCCTAATGTGCAAATATACAGCCCAAATTGGTTTCTAAAGTATTAAATTTTTATCTTACGTTGGTATATTTCATTAGGATTGAGCGACAGAAAAACATATTAGAAGAATATTAGGTAGGGTGTATATTATACAAGTACCAAAAGAACTATAAAAAAGGAGAAAGCCATAAGTGTGCAAATTGTTAACCATGGAACTGAGATTGTTTACGGATGAGTTGCACACTGGAAAACTAATTCCTTCCCTCTTTTCTTAGGGGTGAGAACAAACCCGTGAAAGCCGATACCATTTATCTGTCATTTCTTTTGTTGTAATCACCTCATCCTGATTCTCTTATCTTTTTTAGTTCCAGGTCCAGATAGACGATACATTTTCCAAGCAGTTCTTGGTAACGAACTGTAAGTAAGGAGCGACTCAGCCCAATAGCAACCGAAACTCTTAAAACGGAACAGAATTTTGATAATACATCAAAAGATTTCACTTTTTATACTGCTTCCAAATATTTAAACTTCAGTAAGTTTAATGTAATCCATCAAACAGCTATCAGCCTGAGAACATTTGCGTTATTTTCGAGAGAGGGGAGAAACAACCCCAAAAATTCAAGGAATCTTAATGAAATTTATACCATCAGATTCAGCATATCAGAGAGCCATGCTGTACAGGTTTCCAGCTCCGATCATGCAAAAATGTGGAATTTTGTGTTTTTTGCCAGAAGACAGACCACAGATGGGTGGGATATTTTGTGGGAGAAATTCTCCACGATAAAATTTTCTGCGGGACAAATTCTTCATGGGCGAACTATCAGCGGGAGAACCTTTTCATTGGGGGAGGGGGGGTAATTTCCTGGGATAATTTTCCAGGGAGGGAGGACTTCTGGTAAGATATGAAAAACGATTAGAAATTAAAATGAAAAACAAACCTTTTTCGAATGAAAGTGGGCTATTGGGAACTTTCCAGGTGGAACTCTTGCAAGAAATTTTCTGGGAGAAATTTTTAGCAAGGATTTAATTGTCCAGGTGGAGGAAGATTTTACACTGGAAGAAATTTCCATGGAGAAACTCTTAGGGGCGAGGGGTAATTTTCCATAAAGACTAGAATAGTATTTCCCGGCATTATTTGAAAAACGATCTGAAATTAAATTTTAAAAAACATCAAGTTTTTTCAACTGAAAGTAAGGACAAACATTAAAACTTAAAAAGAACAGAAAATATTCCGTATATGAGGCGGGTCCTCCCTCTTCAATACCTCGCTCTTTACGCTAAAATTTTTTACCACTTCAGAAAAGCTTCATATTGTAATTAAAAGTCCCCTGTGTTTCAGGAGTCATTCTTAAAGAATCTGAAAAAAAAAGTCAAATTTTATCGTAAAGAGAGATGTATTAAGGAGGGGGTAGCCTCCCCTTTTCGACAGAATAATCTCTATTCGTTAAAGTTTTAATGGTATAATGAACGTGAGGAATGACGTTCAGTTGAAAAAAAAAGTTTTTTTTTATTTAATCAATCAAAAAGGCCGTATTCATTTCAAACGATTGTAGGTAACGACTTAGTAATTGACCACTTCAAAAGTAAATACTTTAATAAAATAAAAGTAGAAGAGTGGTCGCATAAATTTCGGTGGGGGCTCATTAGATTAAAAATCGGAAGTTCTAGCGCTATTTTTAAAGCTCACAAGTGATCCGGCAATTAGCCCCCCCCCCGCCCCCGAACGCCATCTTTTCACCAAATGCATCCAATCAAAAATTTGAGATAACCACTTTGTTCAAAATAGTTCAAAGGTCAAATTACTATGTCTCTGGGGATGACAAAACCCCCCCAGGGCTGTAAGTTATCCAGGCTGTCCATTCTTAAACATATAAGGTTTTTATGGACGGGGAGCTCGGATATACTTCGGAAGGTCCTCTTTTCCCAGACTGCATCCGATCAGAGTTTTGAGATAGCCATTTTTTTTTTAAATAGTTCAAAAGATCATATAACAATGCGTCCGTGGTTGAAACGACCCTCCAGAGACCTGGGGACAGGGGTTGTAAGTTATGTCCCGGGAGTATATAAAGGTTTTAAAGAAGCGGTGGCCATATGAACTTTGGAGGAGGGTCCTTTTATTGGAAGTTAAAAGTTCTAGATCCCTTTTTAAGAGTCAAAAGTGACCAGAGGGAAACTAGCTTCCCCGCACAACCTCTTTTCCCAAAATGCAACGGACCGAAATTTTGAGATATCTATTTTAATAAAGAATAGTCCAAAATAAATATAACAATGCCTCTAGGGTTGAAACAGCCCACCAAATCCCAGGGGCTAGGGTTGTAAGTTATAAGTGTTATATGTCGAGGACGCGAAAAACTGTTGATATGTTACATTTATAAACCAATAAAAAAAACTTTCGTAATAAAAACGAACAAAATATAATTATTTTTAAAGAAAAGCTGTTTAAAAAAACTTTACTAAAGAAAGCTTCTCAAAAAAGAAAAGGGCCATATTGAATCTAAGACCAGCAGAAATAAGTTTTTATGATGATGCAATTCAACAGGTAACTAATAAATTATCGTCGTTAGTTTTAATTCTCAAGTCTAAGAAGTGAAAAACTGTAAATATATTCATTTTATAAACCAATTAAAACTTTGGTAATAAAAACAAACAGAAATTAATTTAAAAAAACTGCGCAAAATGAAGTTTTTAAAAGAAAAGCAAAGAGCCATATTAAACTAGAGACCAACAAAAATTAATTCCTATTATAGTTCAAACTCAAAACAACAAGAAATTACTATTAAAGAATAAATTAAACACAGAACGAACAGAAATTAAAATTAACGATTATAGCAAAAATAGAGACAACAGGTGCAAATATAAACGAATAAGCAAATATTAAATAGCTTCAATGTTTTATTATTCCCAAAGACGCTTCATATGGAGAGGTGGTCGAAGAAACTTCCAAGGGGCTCATTCGATTGTAAATCGGAAGTTCTGGTGACCTTTATAAGAGTCAGAAATGATCAGAGGGCAACTAGTCCCCCCCACACCCTCTTTTCTCTAAATGCATCTCATCCAAATTTACAGAGTCATTTTTCTCAAAATAGTCCAAAGGGCAAATAAATATAACTCCAGGATTGAACTCCCCCCCCCCACACACACATAGCCCCCGGGGCTGTAAGTGATGCAAGCGGTTCATTGTTAACATATAAGGTTTTTATGGAAGGAGTGGTCGTGGAATTTTTTCTTGCCATTAATTCGTTGATGACTTACCATGTCTGGAGATTTACAATACCCCTCTCTTTTACACTCATCCTCCCAGCTCCTCTAGCAAGGAAAATAAAAAAATGCAGTTTGAAAAAAAGACTGCCAAGGGGAAAAATTACCAAAGCTTCATTTGCACTATAGCCTACTGAAAAAAATTTTCATTTTGAGTAGCATAGTTTTTACTAGTAAATTAAATTAAAAAAAACAAGTTTTTTCAACTGAAAGTAAGGAGCGACATTAAAACTTAAAACGAACAGAAATTAGTCCGTATATGAAAGGGGCTGTCCGCTCCTCAACGCCTCGCTCTTTATGCTAAAGTTTTTATTGTTTTAAAATATAGAGTTTTGTGAAGGAGTAAAAATTTGCCGTAAAGACCAAATTATTGAGGAGCGGTCAGTCCTTTTCGTATAAGAAATAATTACTGTTCGTTTAAAATTTTAATGCTGCTCCTTACTTTAAGTTAAAAAAACTTGTTTTTTTTTATTTAATTTCTGAATGTTTTTTAATTAATGCAGCTTTTATTTGCATAAAAATTTTACTTTTCTTTTGCTAAATGGATGTCTTCACAAATTAACTTACGTAACTAACTTCTATATTCGTATATTTTTCTTCTGGCAAAAAATACAAAGTTGCAGATTTTTGCAGATATGAGCTTGAAACCTATGTAATAGGGTTTTCTGATACGCTGAATCTGACGGTGTGATTTTCATTAAAATTCTTTCACTTGTAGGGGGTGTTTCCCCCCTCTTTAAAAAAATCGGGTAAATTTTCTCGGGCTCGTAGCCTTTGATGAGTAATACTAAACTTAATAAAATTGATATATTTAGAATCAGCATTATAAACAAATTCTTTTGATACATTTATTGACATCAAAATTCCGTTTTTAAAAGTTTCTATTACCATTGAGCCGTATCGCTTGTTTTTGTATTGTTTTTTTTATTACGTATATGTTATTACGTATACGAGGGGGTTCTCCCTTAGTCAATACCACGCTCTTTACGTTAAAAGTTATAAAAAAATTTGATTCACAAACCTCTGAATCACAAAGGCCGTTTAATTAGAATAGATAGCTCTTTTTAAATCACTAAAAAAAACTGTAGCGTAAAGAGCGAGGTATTGACTTGGGGGAGAACCCCCTCACATACGTTATAATTTCTGTTCGTTTTAAGTTCTAATATTTCTTCTTACATTTCAGTTGAAAAAACTTGTTTTTTTTATTTAATTTCTGATCGTTTTTTAAATTATTCTTGGAAATCCGGCGCCCCCTTCTTTTATTGTTTTAAAAAATAAAGTTGTGAGACAGAGTCAAACTTTAGCGTAAAGAGCGAGGCGTTGGGGAGGGGACAGCCCCTTTCATATACGGAATAATTTCTGTTCGTTTTAAGTTTTAATGTCGCTCCTTAGGCTACTTTCAGTTGAAAAAACTTGTTTTTTTAAATTTAATTTCTGATCGTTTTTTAGTTAATGCAGCTTTTATTTGCATAAAAATTTTACTTTTCTTTTGCTAAATGGATGTCTTTACAAATTAACTTACGTAACTAACTTCTATATTCGTATATTTTTCTTCTGGCAAAAAATACAAAGTTGCAGATTTTTGCAGATATGAGCTTGAAACCTATGTAATGGGGTTTTCTGATACGCTGAATCTGACGGTGTGATTTTTATTAAAATTCTTTCACTTGTAGGGAATGTATCCCCCCTCTTTACATAATCGAGAAAATTTTTCCAAGCTCGTAGCCTTTGAGGATTAATAGTAAATTTTATAAAATTTATAGATTTCTAATCTGCATTATAAACACATTCTTTTTATACACTTATTGACATCAAAGTTCAGTTTTTAAAATTTTTGATTACTATTGAGCCGTATCGCTTGTTTTTTTATTTTTTTTTTTTTATTACGTATATTTTATTAAGTATATGAGGGGGTTCTCCCCTTATTCAATACCACCCACTTTACATTAAAAGTTAAAAAAAAAATTTGATTAACAAGCCCCTGAATCACTAAGGCCGTTTAATTAGAATAGATAGCTCTGTTGAAAGCACTGAAAAAACTGTAGCGTAAAGAGCGAGGTATTGACTTGGATGAGAACCCCCTCACATACGTTATAATTTCTGTTCGTTTTAAGTTCTAATATTCCTTCTTACATTTCAGTTGAAAAAACTTGTTTTTTTTATTTAATTTCTGATCGTTTTTTAAATTATTCTTGGAAATCCGGCGCCCCCTTCATAGAAATGTCCCTTACCCCAAAGAAACATCCTCCACAGAAATATTCTCCAGAGAAACCCCCTCCTCTAGCCCCCCCCTCCAGAAAAAGTCCTTCCTGAAAATGGTTGTATACTTACCAATAACCAATAAATAATGCTGGCAAGTCCGGCGCCCCCTTCATGGCAATTTCCCTTCCCCCATGAAAACTTCCTTCATGAACAGATCCTCCAACATAACCACCGACCCACCCATCCCTCCCACAACGAGAAAAAAAAACTCCTGAAAAAATATGTATACATACCAATAACCAATACTACATTCTAACATTGGGTAAATTTCATAAATTTTAGCCATCCCTCTGGGTACTTCGGGGTATTAAGTCATACTAAAATACATATTTATCATATTTTTGACCATGCTGAACAAAATGGCTATCTCAAAATTTTGATCGGGTGACTTTGGGGAAAAAAAATGAGCGTGGGAGGGTGCCTAGTTGCCCTCCATTTTTTTGGTCACTTAAAAAGGGCACTAGAGCTTTTAATTTCCGTTCAAATGAGTCCTCCCACGATATTCTAGGACCACTGGGTCGATACGATCACCCCTGGGGAAAAAAAAACAACAAAAAAACAAATAAACACGCATCCGTGATCTTTCTTCTGGAAAAAAATGTAAAATTCCACATTTTTGCATATAGGAGCTTGAAACTTCTGCAGTAGGGTTCTCTGATACGCTGAATCTGATGATGTGATTTTCATTAAAGTTATATGACTTTTATGGGGTCTTTCCTCCTTTTTTTGAAAATCAGCCAAATTTTCTAAGGCACGTAACTTTTGATGGGTAGCACTAAACTTGATGAAAGTTATTTTTGAAATCAGCATTGAAATCTGATTCTTTTGATATATCTATTGGTATCAAAAACCCGTTTTCTAGAGTTTCGGTTACCATTGAGCCGGGTCGCTCCTTACTTACAGTTCGTTACCACGAACTGTTTGAAAAATCAATAACGATACAAAAAGAAAAGATAAATAATACTTAGACTAAAGACTCGCTTTAGAATTCGTATCATAACTGGAAAATCTCAATTGCAGAGAGAAATAACCAGATTTCCAGAATTAATGTTATGGTTTATTTGTTCGTCATTTCGAGCAATAATAGATGAGACCAAGATGTTACCTGATGAATCAATTAATTTTTTTGTATACGGTAGGCCTACTGTTTAATGACTTTGCACTTACTAAAATATTATTTATTTTTATGCCCGAGTTTTTAAGATGCTTTTAATTGTATGCTGAAAGTTACTGATAGTAGTAAGGGGCCAATTCGTTTCACCAGTGATTGCGTAATATGCCTTACCAGTGGCCAGTGACCTATTACAATGAACCCTATGTGGGTTGGCAGACATGTTTTCTATTATGACATTGATTTTTTGTGTGTCAGTCAATTAGAGAAAGTTGATGGTTAGTTCAATATAATAACTTTATTGGTCGGTTTTCTAAAAAAAACTTCCCATGCTATAATTTACTCAATTAAAAAAAAAACGATACAATGACCATACACTATGTTCAAATTTTCATTACGTCTTAAGACATTTTTTATAGAATAAAATAAATTATTAAATTTTAAAAACAATGGATTTTTAAATTTTCAATGTTATTTCACTTTTCATTCTTTTATTCCCCCCCCCCCCAAAAAAATAAAGAAAAACGTTTTACTAGTAAATTCAAATTTCAGAGGGACTTAGCCCCCCCCCCCCTTAACTTTTAGTGGGTAAGACTAAACTTGATGAAACTTATATATTTAAAAATACCATGAAAATCTGAATCGTTTGATGTACCTATTGGTATCAAAATTCCGTTTTTTAGAGTTTCGGTTACTATTGAGCCGGGTCGCTCCTTACTTACAGTTCGTTACCACGAACTGTTTGATCGTGGTATGCATGGAATAAACCGAGTGTGTAAAGATCATAAACAATAAGTAGAGCAACAGGGAAATTTTTTATACAAGACAGTGGAACGCAACTTTAAATGAATATTTCGACCCTTTATCCAAGGGCCGTCCTCAGCAAAACAAACGAAGAGAATAAAAAACAATATAAAAGAAACTTACATTAAAATACAATCATTAAAACTGAAAAGAGTTTTTTTAATCTTTTAAAAAACAGCCCTAATATCATTAGGCCTACTTCAAGGAAGTTGAGTCCTGGTTCAACTTCCTTGAAGTAATGATATTAGGGCTGTTTTTTAAAAGATTTTTTATAAAAAAAACTCTTCAGTTTTAATGATTGTATTTTAATGTAAGTTTCTTTTATATTGTTTTTTATTCTCTTCGTTTGTTTTGCTGAGGACGGCCCTTGGATATAGTGTAAAACTCTCTTTAGTTCTTTATTTGTGTCCTTTTATAATTGGCAGATGTAATGGTTTGAGTGGGATGTAATGGTTACCATCCCACGGGACCTCAAAACCAGCTCCCTTTTCCTGGGTAGCCAAACCGCCCTGCGAGGCATGAGGACAATCTCGCAGTGCAACAAAAACCTCCCGTGAGGCATCAGTACCATCCCTCGGGACCTCAAAACCAGCTCCCTCTTCCTGGGTAGCTAAACCGTCTTGCGAGGCATCAGTACCATCTTGCAGTGTAACAAAATCCTCCCGTGAGGCATAAGTACCATCCAAAGGGACCTCAAAACCAGCTCCCTTTTCCTGGGTAGCTATACAGACATTTGTCCTTTTTCCTTTCACCTCAATATATTCAATTAAAGTTTTTAATGTGGCGTCTTCTCTTTGAAATTTTCCCATATGTTCGTGGTCTAAACCTAAATAATTAATCTCTTTCAATTTTGCTGGTGCGGCAAAAAATTCTAACTCATCATCCGTCATTGAAAAGGGTCTAGTATCCTCTACAATTTCTTTCGCAGGTCGAGAAAGTATGTCGGCAGCGTGTGTTTTCCCTGGTATATGGTGCCAGTGATACAAGGGACTGTCTAAGACTAGTGAAATTCTATACAGCTTTGATGACCTATCCTTACACTTACGGAGAAATGTAATTGCTTTACAATCGATTAGAAAATGAACTTCCCTTCCCCAGATATAGTACTCAAAGTTTTTTATAGGTTGTACCACTCCGAAGAGCTCACGTGACATGTTATCCATTTTACTAAATTGGCGCGAAAGAACTTTACTGAATGTGGAAACTAGCCTAAACCGTGCGGTGTCATCTATCTGTAGAAGGAAACCGCCACAAGCATCACCGGATGTATCTACCGCAATCCAAAATGAAGCGTTCTCTGATAGATCAGGAAACGATAAAAATACAGAATTTGGGTTGCTTATTTCCATTTTTAACGAGTCAAAACTCTCTTGTTCATCTTTTCCCCAAGACCATTTTGACTCTTTTCTGAGTGGCTTCGTTAGTGGTGTCGATAATTTTGTGTATTTAAAATAAAAGGAGCAGGTACCAATTTGTTATCCCTAAGAAACTTTTAAGTTTCGCTACATCCCTGGGAGGTTGAATGGCTTTTATGGCGTGAAGTGTGTTCTTTAGTGGCGCAATGCCCGCTGGAGTCACTTCACGTCCTAATAGTTCCAGACGCTCAGTGAAGAACTAGCATTTATTCATTCCCAGTTTAACATTATTTTGCAAAAGCCTTTCAAACACTTTTTCAAGCTCTGCCAAATGATAATTATCGTCACCTACTCGTAACACAAATATCGTCAATGTATAATGTCACAATATTTCCAAAACTTTCGGTATCAAATAAAATGCTAGCCCACTGACAAAAGGCTCGAGGAGAGATATTTGACCCTTGTGGACACTTCGTAAAAGTGTACATTTTATCTTCCGGTGAGTTAAATGCAAAATATTTCTGTGAATCTTTATGTAATTCGACATACGCATGCTTCATGTCCAAAATGGAGTATTTATTTTTGGAGCTTAATTTCTGAAGGACATTTTTGATAAGAGGCATAGGCCACGCTGAATCTTTGATCATTTTATTAATACTTCTCATGTCCCAAATTATTGCCGAGTTATCCTAATTCCATTTGTGTTTTGGAGCAATCTCACCATTTTTCGCCTTTCCAATTAGGAAAACGGGGCTACAAAATTCACTTCGTCCAGGTCTGATGACGCCAGCCTTTAAAAGCGCAGCGATATGGACGTCTTGCATGGCAAGTGGTAAATTGAATGATTTTGGTTGTGGAGGTGGAACATTTGGATCAATTACAACTTTGTATTTAAACAGGTCATTCTTTCCTATGTCATAAATATGGCGCGAAAATTTTGTTTATATTTAACTAGAAGGCTGCGCAGTTTCCCTTTCAGTAAAGGCTTACCAGTGAGATGATCTAATTGGAAACCGTTAGTAAGAGTATCATCATCCCATTCCTCCTTTTGTGACGAACTTATCTCGGTTTCTATTTTTATATCTGCCTTAGCGGCCTCAATCAATTCATTAGAAATTTCTTCAAACTCTCCTACAATCGTCCGGCGAGACAGTTTCATTACCGTGTCCTTATTATTAAAGATAGCCACCAAACTAGCATTACGAGTGACCACGTGTACTGAGCATTTCAAATTGTCTACTAAATCATCTGAAGGGTAGAATAAAACTGTAGAACCGTTTGCAACGTCATTACCATCTCTGGATCTAAAGTTTTATTGAATAATTTTCATAGTTCCAGGGCCAACTGAAACGGCTTTTGGTAATACAACACTACCTGTACAAAACGACTGAAAATTGCAGGGGTTATTCTGTCTAGCTGATAACCCAAATGTAATGGTATTTGTATGGAGGTTAATTTTGGAATTCAGAGCATGCAAAATGTCCCAACCGAAAATTACCTCATAATCCATATTAGGAAAAATAAAAAACTCCCAATTTAAGCTCTTCTGTCGGTCCTTGTCGGAAACACAAAGCAGAAGCATGACCTTACCGGTAATTGGCAGGGACTTGGACCCAAGTGATTTAATACGAGCTAACGTTGGCACAAAATTCTGTCAAAATTTAGGGGGGATTCGGTTAAACAGTCTTTCACTAATTATCAACTTATGACAACCTGAATCTAAAAATACCAAACACTCTGTATCACCTAGCTTGATCTTGTGGAGCATTGGGAACTGAATGTTATCATTTAGCTTGGCAGGTAACCCAAGATAGTATAGAACTTCTTCTTGGTGTCCCCCCCCCGACTGTGATTGAATTGTTTGCTATTGATAGTTAACATATCACTGGAATCTAACATTATTTGCTCTATTGGTTTAAATTGAACATTTAACTTAATAGTAGAAATATTTTGGGGTATATTTTTACTACCAACCATTTCAACCAGTTTTGATCGGTTCACTCGTTTGCTGGAGTAGCACTTCTACGAGTATTCGCTGTTTCGTACTGGTCTTGAGTATGTCCACAATCCTTAAAAAAATTGCACTGTATATTTTCATAACGCGTCTCCCTCTTTTCATACGACCTATTATCCCAACAATTAACCGCTGGGTGACCTGGTTTTCCGCATGATCCGCATTTTTGATAGTATTCCATAACGCTGTGTCTCCCCCCACAAGTAAGACACTCTTTTCTTCTCTCATCAGAATATCTACCACTACTATGCCTACTATCGTAACTTACCCGAACACGAACACGTCCTCTCCCACGTCCTTGAAAACCTTTATCTTCGGGTCCGAATTTCACCCTCATCAGAGCAGAAAGATATTCGTTGGAAGAAGAAGGCGTCTCTAGTTCCCTCTCTATCTGCTCTATCTATTCATATTGTTTTACAACCTTGTACGCATCATATAAACAAAAATTTCTGCGCTATGCTCTAACAAATACCGTTTGTACGACGGCCTGATCACTTCCTTGAATGCATTGAGAGCAAGTCTCCCAAGGGCTAAACCGTCATCAGTGGCTTCTAAGGACACTCAATATAGCCTTTCTAAGTTTAGTATTCTTCTATAAAACAGATATGCCGTTTCATCCTTAAATTGAATCGCGCCTAGAAACTCTGCAACCATTTTCCCTACTGTTCTGCCTGGAGCATATGCTACGAGTAATCCACATTTTAAACTTTACAACTTTGTAATTCTGGGATCCATTTCCTCAAAAAAGGGGCGACACAACCCCTGGGACAACAGTGACGTGGTTTGTAAAGCTTTTGAATTAGATCAATTTAACAACAACTGAAAATTTTGTAACTACGGAACAAACTAAATTATTTTTCGGCTTTCTGCCTTTGTGAGTGGCGTTATTACTGAAAGAGGGTCAATTAGCGATCCTGTTACTTGGGACTGTTGAGGCTGTTCTATTGGAAGATTAATTGGGGTGGTGCTCAGGGGAGTTGGAGGGATTGTTGAGACCCATGTCTTGATCTTTTGAAGGTAATCATAAAGTTCATCTTGATCGAAATCAGGATCATTTGAGTCAAATAAAAGAGGTGGAAATATGCCATTTCCCCTCCACTGTTTTACAAAATCAAAAGCAACGTTTTGTTATATCCAGTTTCCGCCGGATCGAGAATAGGAATAAAAACTGACATATTGAGATTAAAATTTGAAAAAGCAGTTATTCTAAAAATTTAAATGTTTGTTTTAAACACCGTTCTTTAATTACGGACGCTAAATTTTGGGCAATAACTTCACTTCTAACAACAAGGGTCTAATAAAATTTACTGGGTTGTTTAGTCGTGTTAAATCACTTACGAAAGATAGTCCGTTCCAAATCCAATTGTAGTTGGTCTCAATTAAATCACTAGCGTCAAATGTAATCACAATTGAGATTTAATTTTCGATTATCGAATTCAAAATGTTAAATTTTGGTTGGAAACTGTCAAATGTAGATCACACGTCGACTGTATAGAATCAGGTAAAAAAAAACCCACCAAACGTAGAATGGCTAAGTGTAGGTAGAAATCAACTGGAGACTCACGGTTTTAGAAATTTGAATTAGTAGGTAGAAGCTATCGCGAGGAAATCCATATTAGGCATTGTGTAACAGCCTATTTCAAAATGTTCATTTAAAAGAAAGTGTTTCTCAAGAAAGCGCTTTGAATAGAAGAAGGTTCAATAGCTCGTAAAGTTTCGATGTCTTATTAATCAGTCTTTTGTAGTATTTGCAGCTCAATATCACAGTCTGGTAGCGGGCGAAATACTCTTCAATATGTTGCCAGTATTTAGCATAAGATGTCGTAAATACTTATAACGGTCACTCAAATGTCACTTGGAGGTTTTCCACTAGTGATATATGCTCCACTAGTTTTAACCGCTTGCCACCACTCTGTAAAGCTCCGTTTAGTTCTTTCTTTGTGTCCTTTTATAATTGGCAGATGTAATGGTTTACGTAAATTCGAAGATAGTCAGTAAACGTTGATATAAGGTCTTTATTGAATAACGTGAGAATACACACAGAGAAAATAAGGTAGCACAAGAACAACTAGCTACGACGAAGGCGAACGATGGACTGCCTTTAGAAATGAACCAAGAATATAACTTTCCTGGAACGGAAGTTCCAGGCTTGAGAACGAGCCCTTTCCCACGACTAGCTTTAGTCCCAAGAGCCCCCCCCCCTGGACCGCTATCGTTGACACATAAATACCCAACTAACTAAGAAATGAGATACCCGGAAAAGCTTCTCGAATTGATGTTAAATACTTTACAATAGGGTCGAAATATTCATTTAAAGTTGTGTTCCACTGTCTTGTATAAAAATTTCTCTGTTGTTCTACTTATTGTTTATGATGGAAAGGCAGTGTGGTCTTCGTCGCTATTTGAGTGTGTAAAGAACAATTTGCCTTTTTGGTTTTATATATTTTTTGTTTTCAGTGAAGCACTTGTCAATTTTACGACGGCATACGTGGAGGGTTTGTTATTTTTGTTCGCTCACAGAGCTCTATTTTGATTTTGACTTATATTTATATGTAGGTTATCTGATATTCCGATTGCATTTCTTCGTCGTTTTACCCATAACAGTGCTATAATAGGTTTATAATAGCGTTCGCTATTTTTGGGCTACTTTGGGCTATTTTTGGGCTAGTGATTGCTCCTGTTTGGGCTTTACGCTATGCTAAAAACCTGGCAACACTGAGCGTCACAATGCGCTTTTCAATTCAGTCTTACACGAGCTTTGATATCAGTAGTAGTAAGGGGCCAATTCGTTTCACCAGTGATTGCGTAATATGCCTTACCAGTGGCCAGTGACCTATTACAATGAACCCTATGTGGGTTGGCAGACATGTTTTCTATTATGACATTGATTTTTTGTGTGTCAGTCAATTAGAGAAAGTTGGTGGTTAGTCCAATATAATAACTTGATTGGTCGGTTTTTTAAAAAAAACTTGCCAAGCTATAATGTACTCAATTTAAAAAAAAAAACCCGATATAATGACCATACACTGCATCCCTATTTTCATTATATTTTAAGACATTGTTTATAGTACAACATATATTTTTAACTTTTGAAAACAATGGATTTGTCAATTTTCAATGTGATTACAATTTTCATTCTTTTATTTCCCAAAAAAAAAAAAAAAAAATAAAGAAAAACGTTATACTAGTAAATTCAAATTTCAGAGGGACTTAGCCCCTCCCCCCCTCCAACAATACAAAATCTTAAGAATATGACGACTATATTCGATAGAAACGTCAAAGCACGCTTTTTTCTATTATGTAAATAAAATCTCTCCACCATAGGTATGTTTACAAGTTTTAATTGTTTTGAAAAACACTTCTTTATCATTCAGAAATAAAGCTTTTTCCTAACATGATGTATTTTTCTGCTTTGAATGAAAAGCTTGCGTGTTACAAAGAGTGTGAGAGTTTTGGGGGGTTAAATTTCACCGGCTCTTGCTATAAACGGGGTTTGTCTAATTCCGATGTCACGGTGGATGACTTTTGGAAAAAAATAGCGTGGGAGGGGGCCTAGTTGCCCTCCATTTTTTTTTTGGCTTACTTAAAAAGGACATTAGAACTTTTAATTTCCGTTCGAATGAGTCTCCAGATAGGATCTTTTAACTTCTATAGTAGGGTTCTCTGATTATTTGATTTTCATTAAAGTTCTATAAGTTTTAGAAGGTATTTTCCCCCTTTTTCGAAAACAAGGCAAATTTTTCTCAGGCGCGTAACTTTTGACCGGTATAGCTAAACTTGATGAAACTGATATATTTGAAATCATAAGGATTCGCTCTTTACGCTAAAGTTTTTTATTGTTTAAAAAAATAAAGTTGTGAGACAAGGTCAAACTTTAGCGTAAAGAGCGATGCGGTGAGGAGGGGGACAGTCCCCTTCAATTAGGGAATAATTTCTGTTCGTTTTAAGTTTTAATGTCGCTCCTTTACTTTCAGTTTAAAAAACTTTTTTTTATTTAATTTCTGATCGTTTTTTAGTTAATGCAGCTTTTATTTGCATAAAAATTTTACTTTTCTTTTGCTAGATGGATCTCTTTACAAATTAACTTACGTAACTAACTTCTATATTCCTGTATTTTTCTTCTGGCAAAAAATACAAAGTTGCAGATTTTTGCAGATATGAGCTTGAAAGCTGTGTAATAGAGTTTTCTGATACGCTGAATCTGACGGTGTGATTTTCATTAAAATTAATTTACTTGTTGGGGGTGTTCCCCCCTCTTAAAAAAAAAAAAAAAAAAAAAATCGGGTAAATTTTTCTCAGGCTCGTAGCCTTTGATGAGTAATACTAAACGTAATAAAATTTATATATATATTTAGAATCAGCATTATAAACACATTCTTTTGATACATTTATTAACATCAAAATTCCGTTTTTAAAAGTTTGGATTACTATTGAGCCGTGTCGCTTGTTTTTTTCATTGTTTTTTTTTCTATTACGTATATGAGGGGGCGGGTTCCCCCCCCTTAGTCAATAAAACACACTTTAAGTTAAAATTATAAAAAAAAATTTTGATTAACAGCCCTCTGAATCACAACGACCGTTTTAATTAGAATAGATAGCTCTTTTGAAAGCACTAAAAAAAAAATTGTAGCGTAAAGAGCGAGGTGCACGAGGGTTCAGTAAAAGGGGATATAGTTACATGGGGGTCGAGGGCAATTTATCTGTAAAAGAGGGCTTATTATTTCATTACTAAATTTTTTCTTCTTTTTTTAAGGATGTTGAGCTGGATTCATGCCCTACCTCTGAAAAGAGAGCAATACGATCAGTCATCAGATTTGTTAATTCCAATGCACATTCGTTGGACTGGCCAGGAGTCTTTATACAACCTAGCAAGAAATTGGAGTCAGCCTCATCTGAACAATATGGGGGGAAAACTCCTCTTTACGCATTGCCAGGGACTTCTGATGTACAAGTGCTGCCAGAACTTGTAAATGTATATATTTTTTCCCGTATTTTTCGAAAATCAGACAAATTTTCTCAACCGCATAACTTAAATTTGTTTCTAAACTATTCTATATTCTTTCATTAACCAAATTAGCAGTATATAAAAGAATGGTTGTAAAACAGAAGTAACAAAAAGCTCATAAAACCTTACCTGTAATTTCTCTTTTTAAAAACAAGATGTTTTTCTAATGCAATAATCCATTATTTCTTTAAACAAATAACTATTATTTCACAGTTGAAAATCGAACAGTCATTCTTAAACTAGGCTAGCTTTTGTGTGCATATTTAATCCGTTTATCAAATGTCCCATCGAGAAGGGTGAACTTTTAATCCTACAGGTATAAATTGGAATGCTAATCAATCGCTACAAAAGTGAGTTTATCTTCGAAAAGATATTAACATGAGAAAAAAGGATTCTTAAAAGTTGTTTTCGAAAGAAATTTGAGACTGAAAATTCTAAGGTTGATAAAATACACAAGTTCTATTTGAATGGTATTGTGAAGTCCACTACCCTAACTCGAAAGAGCTCCAATCCTTCTACTCCAAAGGAAGCTCCCAGACCTCAAAGGCCCCCCCCCTGTGTGAGCGGTACATGTGCCACTTTTTTTCCCGTATATTAGATAATTCCAATGCTTTACTACATATCAACTGAATTGTATTTTAACCCGTCAAAAAACTATGTGAAAATTTAGAATTTTTGAAGTAGAAATTCAAACATCACATAATTAGTTTCCGCAGCACGTTTTTATATGACGCTGTTTTCGCAGCATGTTATAGGCTAAGGGGTTAGCAACGCAATTTCAAGCTGTAAGAATATTTCAGCGTGTGTGTGTGTGTGTGTGTGTATGTGTGTGTGTGTGTGTGTGTGTGTGTGTGTGTATGTATGTGTGCGCATGTGTGCGGGTGTGTCAGTGTGCGTGTGTGTGTGTGTGTGTGTGTGCGTGTGTGTGTGTGTGCGTGTGTGTGCGCCATCTCTGTGCGTGTGTGAGCGTGTGCGCCATCTCTGTGCGTGTGTGAGCGTGTGCGTGTGCGTGTGCGCCATCTCTGTGCGTATGTGAGCGTGTGCGTGTGCGTGTGCGCCATCTCTGTGCGTGTGTGAGCGTGTGCGCCGTCTCTGTGCGTGTGTGAGCGTGTGTGTGTGTGTGTGTGTGTGTGTGTGTGTGTGTGTGTTTGTGTGTGTGTGTGTGTGTGTGTGTGTGTGTGTATGTGTGTGTGTGTGTGTGTGTGTGTGTGTGTGTGTGTGTGTCTCAGTGTGTTATTAACAAAATTTTTAATTTAATATACATTGTTTGATAAAAAAAAGAAAAAAAGAAAAGTGTGTTATAATTGTGATAAAACTTTCGTAAGAATTTTTGAAGTATAAATTCAAACATCGCATAAATTGTTTCCACAGCGCATTTCTAATGTGTGTCTCTTTGGGCAATGTGTGTCTCTTTGGGGATGTTTGAATCTTTTTGGTATGTTTGTGTCTGTATGGACATTTTTTGTCTCTTTGGGCGATGTGTGTGTCTCTTTGGGCTTTGTGTGTCTCTTCGGACTATGTGTATGTCTCTTTAGCCTGTGTGTGTCTCTTTGGGCTGTGTGTGTGTCTCTTTAGGTTGTGTGTCTCTTTGGGCAGTTTGAAGCTTTATGGTCTGTATGTGTCTCTTTTGACTGTTTGTGTCGTTTTGGGCTTTGTGTCTCTCTGTTGGATGTGTGCATCTCTTTGGGTCATGTACGTCTCTTTGAGCTGTATGTGTCTCTTCGGGCTGTGGGTGTCTCTTTGTGATGTGTGTCTCATTAGGCTGTATGTGTCTCGTTGGACTGTGTGTCTTTTTTGGGGTCTCTGAGTCTTTTTGGTCTGTAAGTGTCTCTTTGGGTTGTTTGAGTCTTTTAGGTCGGTGTTTGTCTCTTTGGGTTGTGTTTCTCTTTGGGCTGTCTGTGTCTCTTTGAGCTGTTTGTGCCTCTTGAGATTGTGTGTGCCCCTTTGGGCTGTGTGTCTCTTTGGGCTGTTTGAGTCTTTTTGGTCTGTTTGTATGTCTCATTGAGCTGTTTGAGTCTTTTTGGTCTGTGTTTGTCTCTTTGGGCTGTTTGTGTCTCTTTGGGATGTGTGTGTGTGTGTGTTTCTCCTTGGGCTTTGTGCATCTCTTCGGGGTGTGTGTGTCTCTTTAGCCTGTGTGTGTGTCTCTTTGGGCTGTGTGTATTTTTGACTTTTCTGAGCTAGATTTCTTAGCATTTCATAGGTGTGTGCTTTCAGAAAATTATGATTTGGGAGGTGTAGTTTGCTTTTTGGACTTTTCAGAGCTAGGATTCTTAGTCCCTCATAGGTGTTTGTTGTCTGAAACTTCTAGTTTGGGATGAGTAGTTGGATATTTCAGGCTTTTCTGAGCTAAGGTTTCTTAGTATTTCGTAGGTGAAGCTTCCACGTCAGTTTCAAGTTCACCAAGACATAAAAAATTTAAAGTTCAGTTCTAATTTTTCCATAGAAGATAGGAAAAGTTATACTATTATTGTGATTATTTTCTATGAAGATAGAAAGTTTCACTTTAATTCTAAATTTTCTTAAATTCAGTTCCGACTTTTCTCAAAGAGATGAAAAAATTTAAAGTTCAATTTAAAATTTTCTCAACGAAGTCAGGGAAAGTTCAAGTTCTCTTCTGAATTTTCTCAATGAAAAAGAAATTAGTCATTGATCATTTCTGTTTTTCCAAATAATATAAAAATTTTCCACTTTAGTTCAGATCTGTCTCGAAGAGATGAAAAATTTAAAATACTGTTCCAAATTTTTCAAAGAAGATAAAAAAGTTCAAGTTCTCTTCTGAATTTTACCAAAGAACACAATTCAATCGTAATTTCTCCAGAGAAAACAAAAATCTTCCACTTCAGTTCTTTTTTTCACAAAGACATAAAGAAATTTAAAGTTCAATTCTAAATTTTTCGGTGGAAGATAAAAAAAGTAATAGCATACTTGTGAATATTTTCACGGAAGATAAAAGGTTCTAGTTCAAATTTAAATTTTCTCAAAGAAGTGAGGAAAAGTTCAAGGTCCCTACTGAATTTTACCACAGAACACAATTCAATTCTAATATCTCAAGAGAAAATAAAAATCTTCCACTTAAGATCTTTATTTCACAAAGACATAAAGAAATTTAAAGTTCAATTCTAAATTTTTCGGTGGAAGATAGAAAAAGTAATACCATACTTGTAAATATTTCCACGGAAGATAAAAAGTTCTAGTTCAATTTAAAATTTTCTCAACGAAGTGAAGAAGAATTCAAGTTCTCTTCTGAATTTTACCAAAGAACACAATTCAATTCTAATTTCTCCAGAGAAAACAAAAATCTTTCACTGCAATTCTTTATTCCACAAAGACATAAATAAATTTAAAGTTCGATTCTAAATTTGTCTGTGGAACATAGAAAACGTAATAGCATAATTGTTAATATTTTCACTGATGATAATAATTCTTAGTTCAATTTTAAATTTTCTCATCAAAGTGAAGAAAAGTTCAAGTTCCCTTCTGAATTTTTCCAAAGAGAACAATTCAATTCTAATTTATCCAGAGAAAACCAAAATCTTCCACTTAAGTTCTTTATTTTACAAAGACATAAAGAAATTTAGAGGTCAATTCTAAATTTTTCGATGGAAGATAGGAAAAGTAATACCATACTTGTGAATATTTTCCCGGAAGATAAAAAGTTCTAGTTCAATTCAAAATTTTCTCAACGAAGTGAAGAAAAATTCAAGTTCTCTTCTTAATTTTACCAAAGAACACAATTCAATTCTAATTTCACCAGAGAAAATAAAAATCTTCCACTTAAGTTCTTTATTTCACAAAGACATAAAGAAATTTAAAGTTCAATTCTAAATTTTTCCGTGGAAGATAGAAAAAGTAATACCATACTTGTGAATATTTTCTCGAAGAGATGAAAAATTTAAAATACTGTTCCAAATTTTTCACAGAAGATAAAAAAGTTCAAGTTCTCTTCGGAATTTTACCAAAGAACATAATTAAATTCTAATTTCTCCAGAGAAAACAAAAATCTTTCACTTCAGTTATTTATTTCACAAAGACATAAAGAAATTCAGAGTTCAATTCTAAATTTTTCGCTGGAAGATAGAAAAAGTAATACTATACTTGTGAATATTTTCCCGGACGATAAAAAGTTCTAGTTCAATTCAAAATTTTCTCAACGAAGTGAAAAAAAATTCAAGTTCTCTTCTTAATTTTACCAAAGAACACAATTCAATTCTAATTTCACCAGAGAAAATATTTATTTCATTGAAATGCAAGAGTTTGAATATTTCAGTAGTGTTCTGTCATGGTTTACCTTGTCACAGAATGGTTTACCATGTCACATTTACATTCTCTTGATTTTTCAAAGTTCATTTTGAATTTCTTTCGTTGAAATGCAAGAGCTGGAATATTTTCAGTAGTGTTTTGTTGCGGTTTACCTTGTCACAGTTACATTCTCTTAATTTTTTAAAGTTTATTTTGAATTTCTATCATTGAAACGCAAGAGTTGGAATATTTCGGTAGCGAATTTATGTCAAATCCAGGGAACAATTTTTTTTTTTTTTTTTTGAAACGCTTGTTTATTTTGAATTTCTATCATAATAGTTTAATGGAGTTATTTACTTTTATTTTAAAAACTTATTTTGTGGAAAAAGTATTTTTTTTTATTTTTATAATTAATAAAATGAATTACAAAATCAAAATTAAATTGCATTTACTACTTTTCATTTAAACTAATGTATTTTCTGTAAAAAAAATTTGAATTTATTTCGTTTAAACTAGTGCAGTTTCTATTAAAATGTCTGAATTACAAAATCAAATTAAATTGCATTTACTACTTTTCGTTTAAACTAATGCGGTTTCTATCGACACACACATAGAGACGAGACACGCACAGGTGTGTGTGTAAGTTTTTATGTGTGTGTGTAAGTTTCTGTGAGTGTGTGTGTGAGTTCTTGCGTGTGTGTGTAAGTTTTTGTGTGGATGTAAGATTTTGTGTGTGTGTAAAAACTAAAATAATGTTTTGATTGCCTTTCCTTGGCACCTTTCCAAACGAGCGGGGATTCCCCACTGGTTCCTACACATTGCAAAAAAGTGAGCAGTACGAAAACTCCACGTTTTCAACCAGACTTGTTTATTAGACAACACACATTTCTTAGGGACCTATCAGAAATAGCGGCACCGACAGATATGAGACACACATAGAGACGAGACACGCACAGACACGACACACAAACAGAGTCACAGTGAGAGAGATATCCAAAAAGTTGGGTTGATCTAGGTTCACTTAGAGTGACGCGCCACTCTAAGATTTTTGTTTTCTCTGGAGAAATTAGAATTGAATTATGTTCTTTGGTAAAATTCCGAAGAGAACTTGAACTTTTTTATCTTCTGTGGAAAATTTGGAACAGTATTTTGAATCTTTCATCTCTTCAAGAAAATAATCACAAGTATGGTATTACTTTTTCTATCTTCCACCGAAAAATTTAGAATTGAACTTTAAATTTCTTTGTCTTTGTGAAATAAAGAACTTAAGTGGAAGATTATTATTTTCTCTGGTGAAATTAGAATTGAACTGTGTTCTTTGGTAAAATTCAGAAGAGAACTTGAATTCTTCTTCACTTCGTTGAGAAAATTTTAAATTGAGCTAGAACTTTTTATCTTCTGGGAACATATTCACAAGTATGGTATTACTTTTTCTATCTTCCATCGAAAAATTTAGAATTGAACTCTAAATTTCTTTATGTCTTTTTAAAATAAAGAACTTAAGTGGAAGATTTTTGTTTTCTCTGGAGAAATTAGAATTGACTTGTGTTCTTTGGTAAAATTCAGTAGAGAACTTGAACTTTTCTTCACTTCGTTGAGAAAATTTTAAATTTAACTAGAACTTTTTATCTTCCGTGAAAATATTCACAAGTATGCTATTACTTTTTCTATGTCCCACAGACAAATTTAGAATTGAACTTTAAATTTCTTTGTCTTTGTGAAATAAGGAACTGAAGTGGAATATTATTGTTTTCTTTGGTGAAATTAGAATTGAATTGTGTTCTTTGGTAGAATTCAAAAGAAAACTTGAACTCTTCTTCACTTCGTTGAAAAAATTTTAAATTGAACCTGAACTTTTTATCTTCCGGGAAAATATTCACATGTATGGTATTACTTTTTCTATCTTCCACTGAAAAATTTAGAAATGAACTTTAAATTTCTTTATGTCTTTGTGAAATAAAGAACTTAAGTGGAAGATTTTTATTTACTCTGGATAAATTAGAATTGAATTGTGTTCTTTGGTAAAATTCAGTAGGGAACTTGAACTTTTCATCACTTCGTTGAGAAAATTTAAAATTGAACTAGAACTTTTTATCTTCCGTGAAAATATTCACAAGTATGCTATTACTTTTTCTATCTTCCACCGAAAAATTTAGAATTGAACTTTAAATTTCTTTATGTCTTTGTGAAATAAAGAACTGAAGTGGAAGATTTTTGTTTTCTATGGAGAAATTACGATTGAATTGTCTTCTTTGGTAAAATTCAGAAGAGAACTTGAACTTTTTTATCTTCTGTGAAAAATTTGGAACAGTATTTTAAATTTTTCATCTCTTCGAGACAGATCTGAACTAAAGTGGAAAATTTTTATATTATTTGGAAAAATAGAAATGATCAATAACTAATTTCTTTTTCATTGAGAAAATTCAGAAGAGAACTTGAACTTTCCCTGACTTCGTTGAGAAAATTTTAAATTGAACTTTAAAATTTTTCATCTCTTTGAGAAAAGTCGGAACTGAATTTAAGAAAATTTAGAATTAAAGTGAAACTTTCTATCTTCATAGAAAATAATCACAATAATAGTATAACTTTTCCTATCTTCTATGGAAAAATTAGAACTGAACTTTAAATTTTTTATGTCTTGGTGAACTTGAAACTGACGTGGAAGCTTCACCTACTAAATACTAAGAAACCTTAGCTCAGAAAAACCTGAAATATCCAACTACTCATCCCAAACTAGAAGTTTCAGACAACAAACACCTATGAGGGACTAAGAATCCTAGCTCTGAAAAGTTCGAAAAGCAAACTACACCTCCCGAATCATAATTTTCTGAAAGCACACACCTATGAAATGCTAAGAAATCTAGCTCAGAAAAGTCAAAAATACACACAGCCCAAAGAGACACACACAGGCTAAAGAGACACACACACCCCGAAGAGATGCACAAAGCCCAAGGAGAAACACACACACACACATCCCAAAGAGACACAAACAGCCCAAAGAGACAAACACAGACCAAAAAGACTCAAACAGCCCAATGAGACATACAAACAGACCAAAAAGACTCAAACAGCCCAAAGAGACACACAGCCCAAAGGGGCAAACACAGTCTCAAGAGGCACAAACAACTCAAAGAGACACAGACAGCCCAAAGAGAAACACAACCCAAAGAGACAAACACCGACCTAAAAGACTCAAACAACCCAAAGAGACACTTACAGACCAAAAAGACTCAGAGACCCCAAAAAAGACACACAGTCCAACGAGACACATACAGCCTAATGAGACACACATCACAAAGAGACACCCACAGCCCAAAGAGACACATACAGCTCAAAGAGACGTACATGACCCAAAGAGATGCACACATCCAACAGAGAGACACAAAGCCCAAAACCGACACAAACAGTCAAAAGAGACACATACAGACCATAAAGATTCAAACTGCCCAAAGAGACACACAACCTAAAGAGACACACACACAACCCAAAGAGACACACACAGTCTAAAGAGACATACACATAGTCCGAAGAGACACACAAAGCCCAAAGAGACACACACACCGCACAAAGAGACAAAAAATGTCCATACAGACACAAACATACCAAAACGATTCAAAAATCTCCAAAGAGACACACATTGCCCAAAGAGACACACATTAGAAATGCGCTGTGGAAACAATTTATGCGATGTTTGAATTTATACTTCAAAAATTCGTACGAAAGTTTTATCACAATTATAACACACTTTTCTTTTTTTATTATTTTTTTATCAAACAATGTATATTAAATTAAAAATTTTGTTAATAACAAACTGAGACACACACACACACACACACACGCTCACACTCGCACACACTCAGAGACGGCGCACACACACAGACACACGCACACACACACACACACACACACACACGCACACGCTCACACACGCACAGAGACGGCACACACACACACACACACGCACGCACACACACACACAAACATACACACACACGCACACACGCACACACACACACACACGCACACTGACACACACACACACATGCGCACACATACATACACACACACACACACACACACACACAAACACACATACACACACACACACACACACACGCTGAAATATTCTTAAAGCTTGAAATTGCGTTTCTAACCCCTTAGTCTATAACATGCTGCGAAAACAGCGTCATATAAAAATGCGCTGTGGAAACAATTTATGCGATGTTTGAATTTCTACTTCAAAAATTCTTAATTTTCTCATAGTTTTTTGACGGGTTAAAATACAATTCAGTCGATATGTAGTAAAGCATTGGAATTATCTGATATACAGAAAAAAAAAGCGGAACATGTACCGCTCACACAGGGAGGGGGGACCTTTGAGGGCGGGGAGCTTCCTTTGGAGTAGAAGGATTGGAGCTCTTTCGAGTTAGGGTAGAGGACTTCACAATACCATTCAAATAGAACTTGTGTATTATATCAACCTTAGAATTTTCAGTCTCAAATTCCTTTCGAAAACAACTTTTAAGAATCCTTTTTTCTCGTGTTAATATCTTGTCGAAGATAAACTCACTTTTGTAGCGATTGATTAGCATTCCAATTTATACCCGTAGGATTAAAAATTCACCCTCTCGATGGGACATTTGATAAACGGATTAAATATACACACGAAAGCTAGTCTAGTTTATGAATGACTGTTCGATTTTCAACTGTGAAATAATAGTTATTTGTTTAAGGAAATAATGGATTATTGCATTAGAAAAACATCTTGTTTAAAAGAGAAATTACAGGTAAGGTTTTATGAGCTATTTGGTACTTCTGTGTTACAACCATTCTTTTATATACTGCTAATTTTATTAATGAAAGAATATAGAATAGTTTAGAAACAAATTTAAGTTATGCGTTTGAGAAAATTTGTCTGATTTTCGAAAAATACGGGAAAAAAATATATACATTTACAAGTTCTGACTGCACTTATACATCAGAAGTCCCTGGCAATGTGTGAAGAGGAGTGTTCCCCCCATATTGATCAGATGAGGCTGACTCGAATTTCTTTCTAGGTTGCATAGAGACTCCCGGCCGGTCTAACGAACGTGCCTTGGAATTAGCGAATCTGATGACTGATCGTCTTGCTCTCTTTTCAGAGGTAGGGCATGAATCCAGCTCAACATCCTTAAAAAAAGAAGAAAAAATTTAGTAATGAAATAATAAGCCCTCTTTTACAGATAAATTGCCCTCGACCCCCATGTAACTATATCCCCTTTTACTGAACCCTCGTGCAACTCGCTCTTTACGCTACAATTTTTTTTTTTAGTGCTTTCAAAAGAGCTATCTATTCTAATTATAAAAAGGCTTTGTGATTCAGAGGGTTGTGAATCAAAATTTTTTTTTAGACTTTTAACGTAAAGAGTGTGGTATTGACTAAGGGGGGGGGGGACCCTCCCCCTCATATACGTAATAGAAAAAAAAAACAATAAAAAAAAACAAGCGATACGGCTCAATAGTAATCCAAACTTTTAAAAACGGAATTTTGATGTTAATAAATGTATCAAAAGAATGTGTTTATAATGCTGATTCTAAATATATATATAAATTTTATTACGTGTAGTATTACTCATCAAAGGCTACGAGCCTGAGAAAAATTTACCCGATTTTTTTTTTTTATTTAAAAGAGGGGGGAAACACCCCCTACAGGTGAATGAATTTTAATGAAAATCACACCGTCAGATTCAGCGTATCAGAAAACCCTATTACACTGCTTTCAAGCTCATATCTGCAAAAATCTGCAACTTTGTATTTTTTGCCAGAAGAAAAATACACGGATGTAAAAGTTAGTTACGTAAGCTAATTTATAAAGAGATCCATCTAGCAAAAGAAAAGTAAAATTTTTATGCAAATAAAAGCTGCATTAACTAAAAAACGATCAGAAATTAAATAAAAAAAAGTTTTTTAAACTGAAAGTAAAGGAGCGACATTAAAACTTAAAACGAACAGAAATTATTCCCTATATGAAAGCGGAATGTCCCCCTCCTCACCGCATCGCTCTTTACGCTAAAGTTTGACCTTGTCTCACAACTTTATTTTTTTAAACAATAAAAAACTTTAGCGTAGAGAGCGAATCCTTATGATTTCAAATATATCAGTTTCATCAAGTTTAGCTATACCGGTCAAAAGTTACGCGCCTGAGAAAAATTTGCCATGTTTTCGAAAAAGGGGGAAAACACCCTCTAAAACTCATAGAACTTTAATGAAAATCACACAATCAGAGAACCCTACTATAGAAGTTAAAAGCTCCTATCTGGAGACTCATTTGAACGGAAATTAAAAGTTCTAATGTCCTTTTTAAGTAAGCAAAAAAAAAAAATGGAGGGCGTCTAGGCCCCCTCCCACGCTAATTTTTTCCCAAAGTCATACGCCATGACATCGGACTTAGACAAACCCCGTTTATAGCAAGAGCCGGTGAAATTTAACCCCCCAAAACTCTCGCACTCTTTGTAACACGCAAGCTTTTCATTCAAAGCAGAAAAATACATCATGTTAGGAGAGAAGCTTTATTTCTGAATGATAAAGAAGTGTTTTTCAAAACAATTAAAACTTGTAAACATACCTATATTGGAGAGATTTTATTTACATAATAGAAAAAAGCGTGCTTTGACGTTTCTATCGAATATAGTCGTCATATTCTTAAGATTCTGTATTGTTGGAGGGAGGGGGGCTAAGTCCCTCTGAAATTTGAATTTACTAGTAAAACGTTTTTCTTAATTTATTTTTTTTTGGGGGGGGGGGGGGAAATAAAATAATGAAAAGTGTACTCACATTGAAAATTGACAAATCCATTATTTTCAAAAGTTAAAAATGTATGGTTTACTATAAACAATGTCTTAAAACATAATGAAAATTGGGATGCAGTGTACGGACATTATATCGGGTTTTTTTTTTTTTAATTGAGTACATTATAGCTTGGCAAGTTTTTTTTTTAGAAAACCGACCAATCAAGTTATTATATTGGACTAACCATCAACTTTCTCTAATCGACTGACACACAAAAAATGAGTCTCATAATAGAAAACATGTCTGCCAACCCACATAGGGTTCATTGTAATAGGTAACTGACCCTGGTAAGGCATATTACGCAATCACTGGTGAAACGAATTGGCCCCTTACTACTACTGATATCAAAGCTCGTGTAAGACTGAATTGAAAAGCGCATTGTGACGCTCAGTGTTGCCAGGTTTTTAGCATAGCGTAAAGCCCAAACAGGAGCAATCACTAGCCCAAAAATAGCCCAAAGTAGCCCAAAATAGCGAACGCTATTATAAACCTATTATAGCGCTGTTATGGGTAAAACGAGGAAGACATACAAACGGAATATCAGATAGCCTACACATAAGTGTAGGTCAAAAGCAAAATAGAGCTCTGTGAACAAACAAAAATAGCAAAACCCTCCACGTATGCCGTCGTAAAATTGACAAGTACTTCACTGAAAACAAAAAATATATAAAACCAAAAAGGCAAATTGTTCTTTACACACTCAAATAACGACGAAGACCACACTGCCTTTCCATCCTAAACAATAAGTAGAACAACAGGTAAATTTTTATACAAGACAGTGGAACACAACTTTAAATGAATATTTCGACCCTATTGTAAAGTATTTAACATCAATTCGAGAAGCTTTTCCGGGTATCTCATTTCTTAGTTAGTTGGGCATTTATGTGTCAACGATAGCGGTCCAGGGGGGGGGGGGCTCTGGGGACTAAAGCTAGTCGTGGGAAAGGGGTCGTTCTCAGGTCTGGAACTTCCGTTCCAGGAAAGTTATATTCTTGGTTCATTTCTAAAGGCAGTCCATCGTTCGCCTTCGTCGTAGCTAGTTGTTCTTGTGCTACCTTATTTTCTCTGTGTGTATTCTCACGTTATTCAATAAAGACCTTATATCAACGTGTACTGACTATCTTGGAATTTACGTAAACCATTACATCTGCCAATTATAAAAGGACACAAAGAAAGAACTAAAGGGAGGTTTACAGAGTGGTGGCAAGCGGTTAAAACTAGTGGAGCATATATCACTAGTGGAAAACCTCCAAGTGACATTTGAGTGACCGTTATAAGTATTTAAGACATCTTATGCTAAATACTGGCAACATATTGAAGAGTATTTCGCCCGCTACCAGACTGTGATATTGAGCTGCAAATACTACAAAAGACTGATTAATAAGACATCGAAACTTTACGAGCTATTGAACCTTCTTCTATTCAAAGCGCTTTCTTGAGAAACACTTTCTTTTAAATGAACATTTTGAAATAGGCTGTTACACAATGCCTAATATGGATTTCCTCGCGATAGCTTCTACCTACTAATTCAAATTTATACAACCGTGAGTCTCCAGTTGATTTCTACCTACACTTAGCCATTCTACGTTTGGTGGTTTTTTTTTTACCTGATTCTATACAGTCGACGTGTGATCTACATTTGACAGTTTACAACCAAAGTTTAAAATTTTAAATTCGATAATTGAAAATTAAATCTCAATTGTGATTACATTTGACGATAGTAATTTAATTGAGACCAACTGCAATTGGATTTGGGAAGGACTATCTTTCGTAAGTGATTTAACAGGACTAAACAACCCAGTAAATTTTATTAGACCCTTGTTGTTAGAAGTGAAGTTATTGCCCAAAATTTAGCGTCCGTAATTAAAGAACGGTGTTTAAAACAAACATTTAAATTTTTAGAATAACTGCTTTTTCAAATTTTAATCTCAATATGTCAGTTTTTATTCCTATTCTCGATCCGGCGGAAACTGGATATAACAAAACGTTGCTTTTGATTTTGTAAAACAGTGGAGGGGAAATGGCATATTTCCACCTCTTTTATTTGACTCAAATGATCCTGATTTCGATCAAGATGAACTTTATGATTACCTTCAAAAGATCAAGACATGGGTCTCAACAAACCCTCCAATTCCCCTGAGCACCACTCCAATTAATCCTCCAATAGAACAGCCTCAACAGTCCCAAGTAATAGGATCGCTAATTGACCCTCTTTCAGTAATAACGCCACTCACAAAGGCAGAAAGCCGAAAAATAATTGAGTTTGTTTCGCAGTTACAAAAATTTCAGTTGTTGTTAAATTGGTCTGATTCAAGAGCCTTACAAACCGCGTCGCTTTTGGCCCATGGGTTGTTTCGCCCCTTTTTTGAGGATATGGATCCCTGGATTACAAATTTGTCAAGTTTAAAACGTGAATTACTTGTAGCATATGCCCCAGGCAAAACAGTAGGCAAAATGGTTGCAGAGTTTCTAGGCGCGATTCAATTTAAGGATGAAACGGTATATCTGTTCTATAAAAGGATACTAAACTTAGAAAGGTCATGTAGGGTGTCCTTAGAAGCCAGTGAGGACGGTTTAGTCCTTGGAAGATTTGCTCTTAACGCATTCAAGGAGGGGATCAGACCGTCCTACAAACGCTATTTGTTAGAGCATAGCGCAGAAATTTTTTTGTTTAGAGGATGCGTACAAGGTTGCAAAACAATATGAACAGATAGAACAGATAGTGGGGGAAGGAGAGACGTCGTCTTCTTCCGACGAATATCTTTCTGCTCTGACGAGGTGAAATTCGGACTCAAAGATGAAGGTTTTCAAGGCCGTGGGCGAGGAAGTGTTCGTGGTCGGGTAAGTTACGATAGGGGGCATAGTAGGGATAGTTATTCTGATGAGAGAAGAAAAGAGTGTCTTACTTGCGGGAGGAGACACAGCGTTACAGAATGCTATCAAAAATGCGGATCCAGGAAAACCAGGTCACCCAGCGGTTAATTGTTGGGATAATAGTTCGTATGAAGAGAGGGATACGCGTCATGAAAATATACAGTGCTATTTTTTTAAGGATTATGGACATATTTGAGCCCATTGCGAAAGAGCGAATACTCGTAGAAGTGCTACTCCGGCAAACGAGTGAACCGACCAAAACTGGGGGAAATGGTTGGTAGTAAAATTATACCCCGAAAGATTTCTACTATTAAGTTAAATGTTCAATTTAAACCAATAGAGCAAGTAATGTTAGATTCCAGTGATATGTTAACTATCAATAGCAAACAATTCAATCACAGTCGGGGGGGGGGGGACACCAAGAAGAAGTTATATGCTATCTTGGGTTACCTGCCAAGCTAAATAATAACATTCAGTTCCCAATGCTCCACAAGATCAAGCTAGGTGATATAGTGTTCGGCATTTTTAGATTCAGGTTGTCATAAGTCGATAATTAGCGAAAGACTGTTTAACCGAATCTCCCCTAAAAATAGAAACCGAGATAAGTTCGTCACAAAAGGAGGAATGGGATGATGATACTTTTATTAACGGTTTCCAGCTAGATCATCTCACTGGTAAGCCTTTACTGAAAGGTAAACTGTGCAGCCTTCTAGTTAAATATAAACAAATTTTTTCGCGCCATAGTTATGACATAGGAAAGAATGACCTGTTTAAATAAAAAGTTGTAATTGATCCAAATGTCCCACCTCCACAACCAAAATCATTCAATTTACCACTTGCCATGCAAGACGTCCCACAAAAGCATATCGCTGCGCTTTTAAAGGCTGGCGTCATCAGACCTGGACGAAGTGAATTTTGTAGCCCCGTTTTCCTAATTGGAAAGGCGAAAAATGGTGAGATTGCTCCAAAACACAAATGGAATTAGGATAACTCGGCAATAATTTGGGACATCAGAGGTATTAATAAAATGATCAAAGATCCAGCGTGGCCTATGCCACTTATCAAAAAAGTCCTTCAGAAATTAAGCTCCAAAAATAAATACTCCATTTTGGACATGAAGCATGCGTATGTCGAATTACATAAAGATTCACAGAAATATTTTGCATTTAACTCACCGGAAGGTAAAATGTACACTTTTACGAAGTGTCCACAAGGGTCAAATATCTCTCCTCGAGCCTTTTGTCAGTGGGCTAGCATTTTATTTGATACCGAAACTTTTGGAAATATTGTGACATTATACATTGATGATATTTGTGTTGCGAGTAGGGGTGACGATAATTAACATTTGGCAGACCTTGAAAAAGTGTTTGAAAGGCTTTTGCAAAATAATGTTAAATTGGGAATGAATAAATGCTAGTTCTTCACTGAGCGTCTGGAACTATTAGGACATGAAGTGACTCCAGCGGCGGGCATTGCGCCGCTCAAGAACAAACTTGACGCCATAATAGCCATTCAACCTCCCAGAGATATAGCGGAACTTAGAAGTTTCTTAGGGCTAACAAATTGGTACCTGCTCCTTCTATTTGAATTACGCAAAATTATCGGCACCACTAACGAAGCTACTCAGAAAAGAGTCAAAATGGTCTTGGGGAAAAGATGAACAAGAGAGTTTTGACTCGTTAAAAATGGAAATAAGCAACCCAAATTCTGTATTTTTATCGTTTCCTGATCTATCAGAGAACGCTTCATTTTGGATTGCGGTAGATACATCCGGTGATGCTTGTGGTGGTTTCCTTCTACAGATAGATGACACCGGACGGTTTAGGCTAGTCTCCACATTCAGTAAAGTTCTTGCGCGCGAATTTTGTAAAATGGATAACATGTCACGTGAGCTCTTCGGAGTGGTACAACCTATAAAAAACTTTGAGTACTATATCTGGGGAAGGGAAGTTCATTTTCTAATCGATTGTAAAGCAATTACATTTCTCCGTAAGTGTAAGGATAGGTCATCAAAGCTATATAGAATTTCGCTAGTCTTAGACAGTCCCTTGTATCACTGGCACCATATACCAGGGAAAACACACGCTGCCGACATACTGTCTCGACCAGCGAAAGAAATTGTAGAGGATACTAGACCCTTTTCAATGACGGATGATGAGTTAGAATTTTTTGCCGCACCAGCAAAATTGAAAGAGATTAATTATTTAGGTTTAGACAACATATGGGAAATTTCAAAGAGAAGACACCACATTAAAAACTTTAATTGAATATCTTGAGGTGAAAGGAAAAAGGTCAAATGTCTGTATAGTTACCCAGGAAAAGGGAGCTGGTCTTGAGGTCCCTTGGGATGGTACTTATGCCTCACTGGATGATTTTGTTGCACTTCGAGATGGTACTGATGCCTCGCAGGGCGGTTTGGCTACCCAGTAACAGGGAGCTGGTTTTGATGTTCCGTGGGATGGTACTGATGCCTCACAGGAGGGTTACGTTGCACTGCGTGATGGTGCTGATGCGTCGCAGGGGGGTTTTGCTACCCAGGAAAAGGGAGCTGGTTTTGAGGTCCCGTGGGATGGTAACCATTACATCCCACTCAAACCATTACATCTGCCAATTATAAAAGGACACAAATAAAGAACTAAAGAGAGCTTTACACTATATCCAAGGGCCATCCTCAGCAAAACAGACGAAGAGGATAAAAAACAATATAAAAGAAACTTACATTAAAATTCAATCATTAAAACTGAAGTTTTTTTTTATAAAAAATCTTCTTAAAACAGCCCTAATATCATTACTTCAAGGAAGTTCAACCAGGACTCAAACTTCCTTGAAGTAATGATATTAGGGCTGTTTTTAAAAGATTTTTTATAAAAAAAAACTCTTTTCAGTTTTAATGATTGAATTTTAATGTAAGTTTCTTTTATATTGTTTTTTATTCTCTTAGTTTGTTTTGCTGAGGACGGCCCTTGGATAAAGGGTCGAAATATGCATTTAAAGTTGCGTTCCACTGTCTTGTATAAAAAATTTCCCTGTTGCTCTACTTATTGTTTATGATCTTTACACACTCGGTTTATTCCATGCATACCACGATCAAACAGTTCGTGGTAACGAACTGTAAGTAAGGAGCGACCCGGCTCAATAGTAACCGAAACTCTAAAAAACGGAATTTTGATACCAATAGGTACATCAAACGATTCAAATTTTCATGCTATTTTCAAATATATAAGTTTCATCAAGTTTAGTCCTACCCACTAAAAGTTACGCGCCTGAGGAAATGTCCCGTATTTTCGAAAAAAGGGAGAAACAACCCCTAAAAATCATAGAACTTTAATAAAAAAAAATCACACCATCGGATTCAGCGTATCTGATAACCCTACTATAGAAGTTTTAAGCTTCTATCTGCAAAAATGTGGAACTTTGTATTTTTTGCCAGAAGAAAGATCACTGATGCGTGTTAATTTGTTTTTTTTTCCCAGGGGTGATCGTATCGATCCAGTAGTCCAAGAATATCGTGAAGGCTCATTCGAACGGAAATTAAAAGTTCTAGTGCCCTTTTTCATTGACCAAAAAAATTGGAGGGCAACTTGGCCCCCTCCCACGCTCATTTTTTCCCAGTCACCCAATCAAGATTTTGAGGTAGCCGTTTCGTTCAATATATTCGAAAATCTAATAAATATGTCTTTGAGGATGACTTAATCCCCCACAGTTCCTGGGGGAAGGCCAGCAAGTTATGAACTTTGCCCATTGTTTACATACAGTATATGTAAACAATTATTGGGAAGTTACGGTTATTGGGAAGTATATAGACGTTTTCAGGAAGGATTTTTTTTCCTGGTGGGGATTGGGGAAGGGGAAGGGGGTTACGGGGGAGGATCTTTCCAAGAAGGATGTTTCCTTGGGGGAAGGGACATTTCAATGAAGGGGGCGCCGGATTTCCCAGTATTATTTCTAAAACGATCAGAAATTAAATAAAAAAAACAAGTTTTTTCAACTGAAAGTAAGGAGCAGCATTAAAACTTAAAACGAACAGAAATTATTACATATACGATGGGGTTCGCCCCCCAGTCAATAGCTCACTCTTTGCGCCAAAGTTTTTTTAGTACTTTGAAAAGAGTTATCTATTCAAATTAACCGGCCTTTGTGATTCAGGGTTAGTGATTCGAACAAAATTCGAACTTTAGAGTAAAGAGCGAGGTATTGACGAGGGGGTGAACTACCTAATATACGTAATAAAAAACATACGAATATAGAAGTTCGTTACGTAAGTTATTTTATAAGTTACGTCAGAACAAAATTTCGAGAAAGCCATTTAGGCAAAAATAAAGTAAAATTAATATGAAAATTTTGTTTTAATTATTCAGGTCTGATGACCCAGAATCAAAGCTGCATTAATTCAAAAACGTTCAGAAATTACATAAAACAAGTTTTTTTTAACTGAAACAAGTTGTTTTAACTTAGAACGAACAGAAATTATTCCGTATATGAAATTACTAATGTTTACAACATTGTTGACACGTTCTGATGCTCACTGTCGTGCATTTGCAGGTAATTCTCATTGCCGCTTATTCTTGAACCGGCTACTCCCTTGTTCTCACTGTGATATATCTTTCAGCCGCTTATTTCCTTAATTTTCCCTTTTGTTTTTGGGTAGTTTTAATTCTTCCTGCAGCTTATCTCCGAACTATGTTTCTTTGCTCTTTACTTTTGTTTTTGACTCTTTGTAATTGCTGCTGACTGAAGTATTCTGACTGTATATACTTGTTCTTCATTATCGTTTATCATTACTTTAAACATTTTTTTTTATTTTCCCCAGACACCACCAACCCTATAAACAGCTCTGTACAGTTACAATTGTAAACCTCTATTTAAGTTCTTTCTATATGCCCTTTTATATTGGCAGATGTAATGGTTTACGTAAATTCCAAAGATAGACGATAAACGTTGGTACATGGTCTTTATTAAATAACGTGAGAATACACATAGAGAAAATAAGGTAGCACAAGAACAACTAGCTACGACGGAGGCGAAAGATGGACTGCCTTTAGAAATGAGCGAAGAATGTAACTTTCCTGGAACGGAAGTTCCAGCCCTGGGAACGACCCCTTTCCCACGACTAGCTTTAGTCCCAAGAGCTCCCCCCTGGACCGCTATCGTTGACAAGCTAAATTACCTGTTCCTAGTTTCTGTCTGACTCCAAGATCCTTCTCCGTGATTGAATTTTTCAAACTAACAAAATTCACCCTGTCTGTTTGGCTAATTTCGCTGTGATTCCGAAACATTCAGAACGCGAAGTTTCATTGCATTTTGGGATAATTTCCCACTCTGATTTCTTGCGTCTAGCATTCAGACGCCGGAAGCAGATGTTCAGAAAAAAAGGTGTCAGGGTATTTTGCGTTTACGTATATGTTTATCGGGACGGTAGAGTAGACGTTCTACATACTTTTATTTTCAAGGAATGGTGATAAAGATATGGGGTGGGGTACCCAAAAACCAGAAGGGGATAACCACAGTCAAGACAGATTATATCTATATTGTGGTTCAAATCTACAAAGAAGGTAAATGACCAAATAGGTAAAATTTTCAAACCTGATTTTTTTTTGGGGGGGGGGGGTTAAGCGAATTCAATTTCTAGCCCAAAAGTAGCGAGATTTAAAACATTATAGCCCAAATAGCCTACCCGCCTCGCGGGTTTTTAGTAACTTGTCCCGCGAAGCTGACAATTTTGTAGTCCAATTGGCGGAAAATAGCCCAACCTGGCAACACTGGTGACGCTACGTAGGCTACTCACTTTTGACTCCTAAAGCAATATTCTTGTTTTTTATACTTGGGTTTTGTGTTTTCCGTAAAGCGCTTGTTTTCTATAATCCTACAAACTTCGCTCTTTACTTTACGTTTCAACTTCGCTCTTTACTTCCCTCAGAAAACCTTGCTTTTTTAAATTTAGTCTTAGCCTATTTTTAATGAAAAGTCATATAGAAGGCACAAAACCATGATTGAAAAAATAAATACCCGATACGCACGATAACAATACGCCCGATACCGATGTGCGCGATACCGATACGCCCGATGCCGCGTGCGGCGCTTTCCCCAGGGACCATGGAGGGTCGTATCATCACCAAAAGCATAGTTATTGGACCTTTGAAATATGTTGAACAAAGCGGATATCTCAATATTTGGTCAGACGACTTAGGGTAGGGGTACAGAGGGAGGGGGACTAGCTGCCCTCCAATCTTTTAGACCACTCAAAAAGAGCATTACCGATTTTAATTTCCGTTTGAATGAGCCATTAGACATCTCTCTACGACGTTCTGGTGACCTGGTAGTCCTGCTTATATTGCAGTAGCCTCCTGGTGAGCAGACAATTTATGAAACTTACTAAGGGGACTGGGATGGGGAGTATACGAGAGGGGTTCTTGTAAAGCTCCAGTTAAGGGTTTTGGTCCATAATTATTACAATGGGACCGTTTTATACTTCCAAGCTCTTTCACCTAAGAAGTGGCACCAAAAGCGACGTTTATAGGGCTATATGGCACTTACAAATAGCATAATTGAAAAAAAAAACACGTAGATATGAGCAATAGCTTTCAAATGAGCCATTAAAAATATCTCTAAGAAGTTCTGGTAGCCCACTAGCCCCAGCTTTTCCACTTGAGACATGGCACCAAAAGGGCCGTTTTTAGCGCCATTTGGCACTTGCATATGGTGGAATCTATAGGAGGAACTTAGACATGAACAATAGCTTTTATATGAGTTATTACATGAGCTGTCTAAGATGTTCTGCTGGCCTGCTAGCCCCACTCCTTGAGAAACGACCTGAAAAGTGCCTTTTTTCGTGCCATATGACACTTGCAGATGACGGAATTTATAAAAAGCATGTAGATGTGAGAAATAGATTTAAATGAACCGTTCAACATCTCTCTATGATGTTCTGGTAACCCGCCAGCCCTGTAAAAAGTAACAAAAGGAGGCATCACCGCTGTCAATGCCGATGCAAAAAAAAGTGATTTTCCTTGTTGTTACAGGAGGGGGGACTGTAATTGCCCAATTTAAGGTTTCAACCATGCTGATTCCAATGGTACATTTTTATTTCGATCTGACACCATTTTCAAGAGGTTTCGTTTCAGGCTTTTCTTCGAAATTACGACAAATTTGTTTTCGCAATAAACTTTTACTTTTAAGATAAACCGAAATAATAGTCACCATTCCTGAGTCAGTGTCAGATGGCAATTTTTCTCCGTTAGGCGGTTTTTTTCAAAATGATGTTTTTCAACTTTTGGTTACTACAGACTATGGTTCGCTCTTTACTAGGTTGTAGCTATTGCTGCAAACATGAATAATATTTACATGTGAACAGACAAGTTAAATAACTTAAAGCCCTTGTCCCAGGGCCTGTAGGCGTCATGATGGTTACTGGGCCTTTAAAATATCGTGCATAAAGAGTCAATCTCAAAATACTAAAGTTTATAAACAACCAAAATACTAAAGGTTATCAAAGGTTACTCTAAATGTTAGTCTTTTATTTTCTACAAATAAAATTTTCTGCTCCTGAGAGATTTTTCTTTGTTTTGGGATTAGTTTCGTGCTCTCGGTGTGCGTGTAACTGAACCTTCGTGCAACTGAACACCCGTATAACTGAACCAACATTTAGCTGAACTCCCGTGCAACTCAACCCCATTTAGTTGAACCCTCTTAGAACTGAACTCCCGTTTAACTCAGCCCTCATATAACTCAACCCTATTTAAGTCAAGCCTTGTTTGACTCAACTGAACCCAAGGTCTAGGAATAAGTTCGAACTAGCACTGATTAGAAGCTCAAAATTTTCTTCTCGCTTCGTTCGCAGCTTCTGACTTATATTACCCATCCGGCCAACTCCAGATCTTTTCCAAATTGAAAGGAACTTTCAGTACTGGGTCTATTGCCAAAATCCTGGCCTAAAAAGTGCTATTTTTTTCTTTTTTTCTTTTTTTTTCTTTTTTTTTTTAATGGCAAACTACGACCATTCACTGCAAATTTATCTTCTTTGTGTTTGCCTAGATTCATCGGCACTTTTTATGACGCTCATTTTAAATCTTAATCAACTTTCAATATTGTCGCGTGCTTTAAAATTTTTAGTCTTGTTATTGAATCCCTCTCAAGGTAAATGAATTAATTTTCAACCCTCCTTCGTGAAAGAGGGTGAGGTAGAAGCCATCTTTAACGTAAAGTTGGTGGTTTGCGTTCCAGCTCAAACTTCCAGGCCGCATTATAGAAAGGAAAAAACACCAAGGAAAACAAGTTTCAAGGATTTTCAGTTAATTGGAGGTAAGGGAGTCGTTAACCCTTTCCACTTCCCTCGTTAGAATATGACTATTCTTCCAGGATCGATGTGCGGTTCTGCCTGTTACTTGTATCAGCCCATGGCTTTGTCTAAAACCAAGTCATTTTATTCTATTAGATATTAATCTAAAAAAAAACTATTCAAAATAAAGACCTGAATGAGGATTGAGTTACATAGAGTTCAGTTGAATAGGGTTGATTTAATTAGGGGTGGAGTTGCACAAGGGTTGAGTTTCGTGGTGATTAATTTAAAAGGGGTTGAATTGCACGAGGGTTCAGCTACAGGGGGCTTGAGGTGCACGAGGGGTCAGTTGAACGGGTACAGTTAAACGAGGGTTTAGTCGCACGGGGGTTGAGTTGCAAGGTGGTTCGGTTGAGTGGACTAGAGCAGAACGGGGGTTCAGTTGAGTGGGCTTGATTTGAACGGGGTTTCAGTTACACGAGGTTTCAGCATCGCGAGGGTTGAGTTGCACGGGGGTGAGTTACGCAGGGGTTCAGTTGAACAAGAGTTCAGTTGCAGTGGGGCTTAGTTGCACGGGGTTCAGTTACACGAAGGTTTAGTTGCAATAGAACCCGTGTTCACAGTTAAGGAATAGATTTTAGAATTCCGCAGATATTGAAAAATATTATGGGTTGATTTATTGGAGCTAGTACTATAAATATATATCTCAAGGAATCTGCAAACCAGTAATTTCTTTCCGTTTTAAGTTTTAATTTCGTTGGTAATTTCAGTATAAAACAAAACGAGAATTTTTTATATTTTTATATAATTAATAAAAAAAAAAAACAATATATAACACGTAGACAATAAACTGTGTCAACAAAGACCATAGCTCATAAGGCTGGGAATAAACGCCTCAATAAATTCCTTTATCAAAGACCAACAATTGCAACACTAGACCCTAATTCAAAACAAAAGAGATAAAGAGAGAGGCAAGCAATAAATAAATTTAAAATACATAGGCGTATTCATTTGATAAGGCTGAATGATATATAATCCACAAAATTCAACCACAAGGAGGAGAGGGGGTCCAAAATTGGCTAAAAATTTACTCTGTAAAATTCTTTGCGACCAAGACAAATAAATTTACCTAAGTTTAGAAAATTTCGGGGTCCAGTGCATCCCCCCTTGAAATTTACCTCATAAACAATCTCCTTGAAAATTCACCACCACCATCATATAATCCCCCCCCCCATAATTCTTCTCGGGATAATTCTTCCCAGACGAAATATTTAGCGACCAAAGAGAAATTAAGACAAACAAAAAGTATGAAGAAGAGAAGAGATTATGGAAACTGTGCCTTGGAACTGAAGATTATGGAAGTGAATATGTGGTGTATAATCATACAATTAGTAGTAACAAACAGTTAGCAAGGAGTAGCTCCGGCCAAAAGTAATCAAAATTCTAAAAAAAGGAATTTTAATAATAATTAAACAATTAAAGGAATTGATTTTTTACGCTGATTCCAAATATAAGAAACTCATTAATTTTAATATTACACGTGAGAAGCCAGATATTTTGAAGTATAGGACAAAAGAAATGCAAGTGATCCCAACAAAAATCAGATCATTAGGTTCAGCTTATTAGAGAACTAAACTGTGGAGATTTTAATTTCCTATCTACGAGAATGTTGGGTTTCGCTATTTTTTTTATGTGTGTTTCTTAGTTTTTATAGAAAGTAACTTTAAAAGTAGTATCACCCAAATTTGTCCGTAAAATTGAACAGCTAGTCTTCAAAATCCATTGCCATCCCCCCCCCCCCAAATATTTTAGCTACTGGCACCTCTGGTCCGTACCAGACCAATTCCACGCAAAGTAATTTCGTGTACTTCTTAATCCCAGTGTGGTATCTCTTTGAACTTCCACCACAAGGCATCTCTTCTATATTTGCCACTAATTTCATATTTTTAAATGGTTTTCTTTAACCTTTCTCTTACCCTGCTATGAAACGCGAAAAAAAGAGAATTAAAATCAGTAACAGTATAAAAATAAATACTATAGGAGTTTCTACACCATACATTCTTCCAAAATTCCATAAATTCCAAAATTCAATTTGTTATACCTTCTTTTTAGCTGCTTGATTTTTGCATGTGGGAAGAAATTTTCTACGGATGGTGGATTGTTTTATTTTTTCAATTAATTTGAATGATAGCTAAGCCACAAAATCTGGTTACAGACTTCAAGGGAGAGGGTTCCGGTTTGGTTAAAAGGAAAGAAAAAAAAACTACTCTGAGATATTCTATGTTACAAATACTGATAATTTAATACAAAAGGCCCTTACCATTCATATCCCCTTCTTAAAACATTATCTTTTTCTTAGATATTTTAACAGTATTTCCAGGTCTAGGCAAAAACTGAATCATATCCTGTCACATTGAAACTTTCTTGACGACAGGCACATTCGTAAGAATGCTTTCCCAGAGAATATATCCACAGGTGCGGAAAGGCTAAACCTCCAGCATAGAGAGTATAGTCCTTCTAATGAATTTGCTTGCGCCCCCGTACCAAACAGGTTTTTCTGGTAGGTAAACATTTTTACAGGTCATCACACTCTTTCAAAGAGACGGGTTTTCTATTGTGACATCGATTTTTTGGAAGTCAAACTCATGGATACATGTTTATTTATTAATTTTTTTTTTTTTAAACTGGTATTTTTTCAATGAAGTCCATAGCACTTTGCAGAAACCCGTGAATGTAGGACTGTAAGTCCAATTACTAATCAAGTTAGTGTGGCCGCCATTTTTGATCTGGTTAAGTGGGTATAATCTGGTTTGGTTTGTTATTGCGAGAGGATTACTCAATTTACATCTTAGTGTTAACTGAGCAATGACTAAAGGAACATTTGAAGGTGGAGAAAAAAAAGGGGTAATTATCGATTGGATAATTTTAACAAGAAATGACCGAAAAGTGTTCTGGAGGAGATGGAATGAATGTGTATTGTATAATACACAAGTGATGATTTGCACAGTGTTGTCAATTTTAAATAGTTTAGAAATAAAAAAAATTAACAAGAAATGGCTGAAAAGTGTTATGAGGGAGTTGAGTTGCACGAGGGTTCAGTTACGTGCGGATTCAGTTACACGGGGACTAGTTAAATGGGGTTGAGTAGCACGGAGGTTCAGTTGTACAGGGTTTCGGTTATACAGGGGTTCAGTTACAGGGGAGGTACAGTTGTACGGGGTTTCGGTTATACAGGGGTTCAGTTACATGGGGGGTTCAGTTATTTTTTCTGATTTTGTGTGTTTTCACAAGAAAATAACTGGTCTTTTAGCAAACTTAGCCATAGCTACCTGAAACTCTGCATAAATATCTTCATTTTTAATCTAATTGCATAGCTACTAAAGGAACATTGAACATTTTTTCTGATTTTGTGTGACCACTCGGCGCCCCAAAGACTCCTGAGCCTCCATTATAATGCTTTTTAAGGCTTTATTATATCTTTTCAGAACAAATTATTATTTTAGGGAATTATTTCGGTGAAACAGTTAGAGACATTTGAACAGTGTTGTGAGGTCCCTTACCACAACCCCAAAGGGCTCCGATGCCCCCCCCCCAACCCCCCAGGAAGCCCCCGGACAGCAAACGTTCTCTGGACCCACAAAGGACCCCCCGCCCCCCCATCCCACCTGAGTCCCCCATTATAATACTTTTTAAGGCTTTATTATATCATTTCAGAACAAATTATTATTTTAGGCAATTATTTCGGTGAAACTCTGTGGTCGCTATAATACACAAGTTCCATTTGAACGGTGTTGTGAGGTCCCTTACCACAACCCCAAAGGGCTCCGATCCCCCCACCCTAACCCCGAAGGAAGCCCCCCGGACAGCAAAGGTTCTCTGGACCCCCCAAAGGACCCCCGGCGCCCCGATGCCTCCTGAGTCCCTCATTATAATACTTTTTAAGGCTTTATTATATCTTTTCAGAACAAATTATTATTTTAGGCAATTATTTCGGTGAAACAGTTAGAGACATTTTAAGAGGGTTGTGAGGTCCCTTACCCAGCCCCAAAGGGCTCCGATCCCCCACCCCCAACCCCGAAGGAAGCCCCCGGACAGCAAAGGTTCTCTGGACTCCCAAAGGACCCCCGGCGCCCCCGATGCCTCCTGAGTCCCCCATTATAATACTTTTTAAGGCTTTATTATATCTTTTCAGAACAAATTATTATTTTAGGCAATTATTTCGGTGAAACAGTTAGAGACATTTTAAGAGGGTTGTGAGGTCCCTTACCACAACTCCAAAGGGCCCCGATCCCCCCACCCCAACCCCAAAGGAAGCCCCCGGACAGCAAAGGTTCTCTGGACCCCCAAAGGACCCCCGGCGCCCCGATGCCTCCTGAGCCCCCCATTATAATACTTTTTAAGGCTTTATTATATCTTTTCAGAACAAATTATTATTTTAGGCAATTATTTCGGTGAAACAGTTAGAGACATTTTAAGAGATGATTTTAGAAAAGGACTTGAGGGTGAAACTCTGTGGTCGTTATAATACCCAAGTTCCATTTGAACGGTGTTGTGAGGTCCCTTACCAGAACCCCAGCTCTGTTGTTCTACGCCGTTTGATTTTTTCTTTACATGGTATTCGTTCAAAAAGCGAGGATTTCTGTTAAATAAATAATTCTTATATTTTTTCCGTTCAATTGAAAGCGAGGATTTCTGTTAGATAAATAATTCTTATATTTTTTCCGTTCAATTGAATGCGAGGATTTCTGTTAAATAAATATTTGTTATACCTTTTAAAATGGCTTTACGGGGTTTGAGGGGCTCTGTTGTTTTAAGCCAGTGTGATTTTTTCTTTACATGGTGTTCGTTCAAAAAGCGAGGATTTCTGTTAAATTAAAGGGTTTGAGAGACTCAGTTGCCTAATTCCGTGTGGTTTTTCCTTTACTTGGTGGTCATTAAAAACGAAATTTTTTTGTTAAATAAGTAGTTTTTGTATCTTTTAAAAGAGCTTTAAGGGGTTTGAGAGACTCAGTTGCCTGATTACGAGTAATTTTACTTTACATGGTGGTCATTTTTATTATATTTTAAAAGATCTATAAATGGATTGATATACTAAGTTTACTAATTACTTGTGATTTTTATTTACTTTGTGGTCATTAAAAACGAAATTTTTGTGTTAAATTAGTTGTTTTTGTATCTTTCTAAAGAGCTTTAAGGGGTTTGAGAGACTCAGTTGCCGGATTCCGTGTGGTTTTTTCTTTACTTGGTGGTCATTAAAAACGAAATTTTTGTGTTAAATAAGTAGTTTTTGTATCTTTTAAAAGAGCTTTACGGGGATTGAGAGACTCAGTTTTACCTTGTCGCAGTTACATTTTCTTGATTTTTCAAAGTTCATTTTGAATTTCTTTCGTTGAAATGCAAGAGTTGGAATATTTCAGTAGTGTTTGGTTGTGGTCTACCTTGTCACAGTTACATTTTCTTGATTTTTCAAAATTCATTTTGAATTTCTTTCGCTGAAATGCAAGAGTTGGAATATTTCAGTAGTGTTTGGTTGTGGTTTACCTTGTCACAGTTACAATTTCTTGATTTTTCAAAGTTCATTTTGAATTTCTTTCGCTGAAATGCAAGAGTTGGAATAGTTCAGTAGTGTTTGGTTGTGGTTTACCTTGTCACAGTTACGTTTTCTTGATTTTTCAAAGTTCATTTTGAATTTCTTTCGTTGAAATGCAAGAGTTGGAATATTTCAGTAGTGTTTGATTGTGGTTTACCTTGTCACAGTTACATTTTCTTGATTTTTCAAAGTTCATTTTGAATTTCTTTCGCTGAAATGCAAGAGTTGGAATATTTCAGTAGTGTTTGGTTGTGGTTTACCTTGTCACAGTTACATTTTCTTGATTTTTCAAAGTTCATTTTGAATTTCTTTCGTTGAAATGCAAGAGTTGGAATATTTCAGTAGTGTTTGGTTGTGGTTTACCTTGTGACATTTAAATTTTCTTTATTTTTCAAAGTTCATTTTGAATTTGCTTCGATGAAATGCAAGAGTTGGAATAGTTCAGTAGTGGTTGGTTGTGATATACCTTGTCACAGTTACATTTTCTTGATTTTTCAAAGTTCATTTTGAATTTCTTTCGATGAAATGCAAGAGTTGGAATATTTCAGTAGTGTTTGGTTGTGGTTTACCTTGTCACAGTTACATTTTCTTGATTTTTCAAAGTTCATTTTGAATTTCTTTCGCTGAAATGCAAGAGTTGGAATATTTCAGTAGTGTTTGGTTGTGGTTTACCTTGTCACAGTTACATTTTCTTGATTTTTCAAAGTTCATTTTGAATTTCTTTCGTTGAAATGCAAGAGTTGGAATATTTCAGTAGTGTTTGGTTGTGGTTTACCTTGTCACAGTTACATTTTCTTGATTTTTCAAAGTTCATTTTGAATTTCTTTCGCTAAAATACAAGAGTTGGAATATTTAAGTAGTGTTTGGTTGTGGTTCACCTTGTCACAGTTACATTGTCTTGATTTTTCAAAGTTAATTTTGAAATTCTTTCGTTGAAATGCAAGAGATGGAATATTTCAGTAGTGTTTGGTTGTGGTTTACCTTGTCACAGTTACATTTTCTAAATTTTTCAATGTTCATTTTGAATTTCTTTCTTTGAATTGCAAGATTTGGAATATTTCATTAGTGTTTGGTTGTTGGTTTCCTTTTCACATAAAAATTTTATTGATTTTTAAAAGTTAATTTTGAATTTCTTTTATTGAAATGCAAGAGTTGGAATATTTCTGTATTGTTTTGTTATGGTTTACCTTGTAAGAGTTACATTTTATTGATTTTTCAATGTTAATTTAGAATTTATTTAGTTGAAATGCAAGAGTTGGAATATTTCAGTAGTGTTTGCTTGTTGTTTACATTGACACAGTTACTTTTTCTTGATTTTTATAAGTTGATTTTGAATTTATTTAGTTTAAATTCAATATTTTTATTTTTAATTTTGATGATTTTCGTTTATTTAATTGAAAAAGAACAAAAAAAATTTTTTTTAAATGTTCATTATTAATTTATATCTTTTACATGCTAGAGTTGGAATATTTCAGTAGTGTTTGGTTGTGGTTTACCTTGTCCCAGTTACATTTTCTTGATTTTTAAAATTTAATTTTGTATTTCTTTAGTTTTAATGCAATATTTTGATTTTTTCAGTTTTGTTTCGATGTTGTTTTACTTTACAAAGTTACATTTTGTTTTTTTTTCACATTTAATTGTGAAGTTCTTTCATTGATATGTCCGAATTTGAATATTTCAGTAGTGTTTGGTTGTGGTTGAGCTTGTCACAGTTACATGTTCTTGATTTTTAAAAGTTCATTTTGAATTTCTTTCGTTGAAATTCAAAAGTTTGACTATTTCAGTAGTGTTTGGTTATGGTTTACCTTGTCACAGTTACATTTTCATGATTTTTCAAAGTTCATTTGAATTTCATTCGTTTAAATTCAAGATCTGGAACATTTAATTATTGTTTGGTTATGGTTTACCATGTCACAGTTACATTTTCTTGATTTTTCTAAGTTCATTTTGAATTTCTTTGATTTAAATGCAATAGGTGGATTATTTTAGTAGTGTTTTGTTGTTGTTTACCTTGTCACAGTTACATTTTCATGATTTTTCAAAGTTCATTTGGAATTTCTTTCGTTGAAATGCAAGAGTTGGAATATTTCAGTAGTGTATGGTTGTGGTTTACCTTGTCACAGTTACATTTTCTTGATTTTTCAAAGTTCTTTTTGAATTTCTTTCGGTGAAAATCAAGAGTTGGAAAATTTCAGTAGTGTTTGGCTGTGGTTTACCTTCTCACAGTTACATTTTCTTGATTTTTCAAAGTTCATTCTGAATTTCTTTCGTTGAAATGTAAGAGTTGGAATATTTCAGTAGTGTTTGGTTGTGGTTTACCTAGTCACAGTTACATTTTCTTGATTTTTCAAAGTTCATTTTGAATTTCTTTCGCTGAAATGCAAGTTGGAATATTTCAGTGTCACAGTTACATTTTCTTGATTTTTCAAAGTTCATTTTGAATTTCTTTCGTTGAAATGCAAGAGTTGGAATATTTCAGGATTGTTTGGGTATGTCTTAACTTGTAAGAGTTACATTTTCATGATTCTTCAATGTTCATTTCGAATTTCTTTCGTTGAAATGAACGAGATGGAATATTTAAGTAGTGTTTGGTTATGGTATACCTTGTCAAAGATACATGTTCTTGATTTTGAAATGTTCATATTGAATTTCTTTCATTGAAATGCAAGAGTTTGTATATATGTGGTGGGATTGGGGTTTTTTTACCTTTGATCTTTGTCTGAGTATTTTTCTTGATATGTGCAGGTATTATTTCTTTAAGAGTATTTCTCGAGTTTTTATCTTTCAGTATTGTTATGTTTTTGATTAACTTGTCACAGTTACATTTTCTTGATTTTTCAAAGTTCATTTTGAATTTCTTTCGTTGAAATGCAAGAGTTGGAATATTTCAGTAGTGTTTGGTTGTGGTTTACCCAGTCACAGTTACATTTTCTTGATTTTTCAAAGTTCATTTTGAATTTCTTTTGCTGAAATGCAAGTTGGAATATTTCAGTGTCACAGTTACATTTTCTTTATTTTTCAAAGTTCATTTTGAATTTCTTTCGTTGAAATGCAAGAGTTGGAATATTTCAGTAGTGTTTGGTTATGGTTTACCTTGTCACAGTTACATTTTCTTGATTTTTCAAAGTTCATTTTGAATTTCTTTCGTTGAAATGCAAGAGTTGGAATATTTCAGTAGTGTTTGGTTATGGTTTACCTTGTCACAGTTACATTTTCTTGATTTTTCAAAGTTCATTTTGAATTTCTTTCGTTGAAATGCAAGTGTTGGAATATTTCAGTAGTGTTTGGTTGTTGGTTAAATTGTCAAATTTACATTTTCTTGATTTTTCTTTGTTCATTTTGTATTTCTTTCATTGAAATGCAAGAGTTGTAATATTTCAGTAGTTTTTGGTTGTGGTTCACCTTGTCACAGTTACATTTTCTTGATTTTTCAATGTTCATTTTGAACTTCTTTCGTTGAAATGCAAGAGTTGGATTATTTCAGTAGTGTTTGGTTGTGGTTTACCTTGTCACAGTTACATTTTCTTGATTTTTCAAAGTTCATTTTTAATTTCTGTCGTTGAAATGCAAGAGTTGGAATATTTCAGTAGTGTTTGGTTGTGGTTTACCTTGTCACAGTTACATTTTCTTGATTTTTCAAAGTTCATTTTGAATTTCTTTCGTTGAAATGCAAGAGTTGGAATATTTCAGTAGTGTTTGGTTGTGGTTTACCTTGTCACAGTTACATTTTCTTGATTTTTCAAAGTTCATTTTGAATTTCTTTCGTTGAAATGCAAGAGTTGGAATATTTCAGTAGTGTTTGGTTGTGGTTTACCTTGTCACAGTTACATTTTCTTGATTTTTCAAAGTTCATTTTGAATTTCTTTATCTGAAATTCAAGAGTTGTTCTATGTGAGGAGTGTGTTGGTGTTTTTTCCCGTTGGACCCTTCCATTGTCTATATATTTATTTTTTCATTTTGTATTTCTTTAGTTGACTTGAAAGAGTTGGAATATTTCAGTAGTGTTTGGTTGTGGTTTACCTTGTCACAGTTACATTTTCTTGATTTTTCAAAGTTCATTTTGAATTTCTTTCGTTTAAATGCAAGAGTTGGAATATTTCAGTAGTGTTTGCTTGTGGTTTACCTTGTCACGGTTACATTTCCTTGATTTTTCAAAGTTTATTTTGAAGCATTCAAGAAACGTGATTAAACACGTTTTTAAACTACATGCTATTTGCATGCCTTTCCTTGGCACCTTTCCAAACGAGCGGGGATTCCCCGCTGGTTCCTACACATTGCAAAAAGTGAGCAGTACGAAAACTCCACGTTTTCAACTAGACTGGTTTTTTAGACAACACACCCACAGAGATGACACGCACACATAGAGACGAGACACGCACAGACACGACACACAAACAGAGTCATAGTGAGAGAGATATCCAAAAAGTTGAGTTGATCTAGGTTCACTTAGAGTGGCGCCCAACTCTAAGTGAACCTAGACCAACCCAACTTTTTGGATATCTCTCTCACTATGACTCTGTATGTGTGTCGTGTCTGTGCGTGTCTCGTCTCTATGTGTGCGTGTCATCTCTGTGGGTGTGTTGTCTAAAAAACCAGTCTGGTTCAAAACGTGGAGTTTTCGTACTGCTCACTTTTTGCAATGTGTAGGAACCAGCGGGAATCCCCGCTCGTTTGGAAAGGTGCCAAGGAAAGGCATGCAAATAGCATGTAGTTTAAAAACGTGTTTAATCACGTTTCTTGAATGATTCAAAATGAACTTTGAAAAATCCAGGAAATGTAACCGTGACAAGGTAAACCACAATCAAAAAATACTTAAAGAATACAAATAGATCATTTAAACGAAAGAAATTCAAAATGAACTTTGAAAAATCAAGAAAATGTAACTGTTACAAGGTATACCACAACCAAACACCACTGAAATATTCCAAGTCTTGCATTTCAACGAAAGAAATTCAAATTGAACCTTGAAAAATCAAGAAAATGTAACTGTGACAAGGTAAACCACAACCAAACACTACTGAAATATTCCAACTCTTGCATTTCAACGAAAGAAATTCAAAATGAACTTTGAAAAATCAAGAAAATGTAACTGTGACAAGGTAAACCACAACCAAACACTACTGAAATATTCCAACTCTTGCATTTCAACGAAAGAAATTCAAAATGAACTTTGAAAAATCAAGAAAATGTAACTGTGACAAGGTAAACCACAACCAAACACTACTGAAATATTCCAACTCTTGCATTTCAGCGAAAGAAATTCAAAATGAACTTTGAAAAATCAAGAAAATGTAACTGTGACAAGGTAAACCACAACCAAACACTACTGAAATATTCCAACTCTTGCATTTCAGCGAAAGAAATTCAAAATGAACTTTTAAAAATAAATAAAAAGTAACTCTGACAAGGTAAAACTGAGTCTCTCAATCCCCTTAAATCTCTTTTAAAATATAAAAAAAATACTTATTTTACACAAAAAATTACTTTTTTAATGACCACCAATTAAAGAAAAAACCACACGGAATCAGGCAACTGAGTCTCTCAAACCCCTTAAAGCTCTTTTAAAAGATACAAAAACTACTTATTTGACACAAAAATTTCGTTTTTAATGACCACAAAGTAAAGAAAAACCACACTGAATTAGTAAAATGAGTATCTCAAACCACGTAAATATCTTTTAAAAGATAAAAAAAATGAACACCAAGTAAAGAAAAACCACACGGAATAAGGCAACTGATTCTCTCAAACCCCTTAAAGCTCTTTTAAAAGATAAAAAAACTACTGATTTAACAAAAAAATTTCGTTTTTAATTACCACCAAGTAAATGAAAACCCACACGGAATTAGGCAACTGAGTCTCTCAAACCCTTTAATTTAACAGAAATCCTCGCTTTTTGAACGAACACCATGTAAAGAAAAAATCACACTGGCTTAAAACAACAGAGCCCCTCAAACCCCGTAAAGCCCTTTTAAAAGGTATAACAATTATTTATTTAACAGAAATCCTCGCCTTCAATTGAACGGAAAAAATATAAGAATTATTTATCTAACAGAAATCCTCGCTTTCAATTGAACGGAAAAAATATAACAATTATTTATTTAACAGAAATCCTCGCTTTTTGAACGAATACCATGTAAAGAAAAAATCAAACGGCTTAGAACAACAGAGCTGGGGTTCTGGTAAGGGACCTCACAACACCGTTCAAATGGAACTTGTGTATTATAACGACCACAGTTTCACCCTCAAGTCCTTTTCTAAAATCATCTCTTAAAATGTCTCTAACTGTTTCACCGAAATAATTGCCTAAAATAATAATTTGTTCTGAAAAGAAATAATAAAGTCTTAAAAAGTATTATAATGGGGGGCTCAGGAGGCATCGGGGCGCCGGGGGTCCTTTGGGGGTCCAGAGAACCTTTGCTGTCCGGGGGCTTCCTTCGGGGTTGGGGTGGGGGGATCGGGGCCCTTTGGAGTTGTGGTAAGGGACCTCACAACCCTCTTAAAATGTCTAACTGTTTCACCGAAATAATTGCCTAAAATAATAATTTGTTCTGAAAAGATATAATAAAGCCTTAAAAAGTATTATAATGGGGGACTCAGGAGGCATCGGGGGCGCCGGGGGTCCTTTGGGAGTCCAGAGAACCTTTGCTGTCCGGGGGCTTCCTTCGGGGTTGGGGGTGGGGGGGGGATCGGAGCCCTTTGGGGTTGTGGTAAGGGACCTCACAACCCTCTTAAAATGTCTCTAACTGTTTCACCGAAATAATTACCTAAAATAATAATTTGTTCTGAAAAGATATAATAAAGCCTTAAAAAGTATTATAATGGGGGACTCAGGAGGCATCGGGGCGCCGGGGGTCCTTTGGGGGGTCCAGAGAACCTTTGCTGTCCGGAGGGCTTCCTTCGGGGTTGGGGTGGGGAGATTGGAGCCCTTTGGGGTTGTGGTAAGGGACCTCACAACACCGTTCAAATGGAACTTGTGTATTATAGCGACCACAGAGTTTCACCCTCAAATCCTTTTCTAAAATCATCTCTTAAAATGTCTCTAACTGTTTCACCGAAATAATTGCCTAAAATAATAATTTGTTCTGAAAAGATATAATAAAGCCTTAAAAAGTATTATAATGGGGGACTCAGGAGGCATCGGGGCGCCGGGGGTCTTTTGGGGGTCCAGATAACCTTTGCTGTCCGGGGGCTTCCTTGGGGGTTGGGGTGGGGGGATCGGAACCCTTTGGGGTTGTGCTAAGGGACCTCACAACACCGTTCAAATGTCTCTAACTGTTTCACCGAAATAATTCCCTAAAATAATAATTTGTTCTGAAAAGACATAATCAAGCCTTAAAAAGTATTATAATGGAGGCTCAGGAGTCTTTGGGGTGCCGGGTGGTCACACAAAATCAGAAAAAATGTTCAATGTTCCTTTAGTAGCTATGCAATTAGATTAAAAATGAAGATATTTATGCAGAGTTTCAGGTAGCTATGGCTAAGTTTGCTAAAAAACCAGTTATTTTCTTGTGAAAACACACAAAATCAGAAAAAATAACTGAACCCCCCATGTCACTGAACCCCTGTATAACCGAAACCCCGAACAACTGTACCTCCCATGTAACTGAGCCCCTGTATAACCGAAACCCGGTACAACTGAACCTCCGAGCTACTCAACCCCATTTAACTAGTCCCCGTGTAACTGAATCGGCACGTAACTGAACCCTCGTGCAACTCAACTCCCTCATAACACTTTTCAGCCATTTCTTGTTAATTTTTTTTATTTCTAAACTATTTAAAATTGACAACACTGTGCAAATCATCACTTGTGTATTATACAATACACATTCACTCCATCTCCTCCAGAACACTTTTCGGTCATTTCTTTTTAAAATTATCCAATCGCTAATTACCCCTTTTTTTCTCCACCTTCAAATGTTCCTTTAGTCATTGCTCAGTTACCACTAAGATGTAAATTGAGTAATCCTCTCGCAATAACAAACCAAACCAGATTATACCCACTTAACCAGATCAAAAATGGCGGTCACACTAACTTGTTTTGTAATTGGAATTTCCTTCCTAAATTCACAGGTTTATGCAAAGTGCTTTGTAATTCATTTAAAAAATACCATTAAAAAAAAAAAAAAAAAAATAAACATGTAACCATGAGTTTGACCTCCAAAAAATCGATGTCACAATAGAAAACCCGTCTCTTTGAAAGGTGTAATGACCTGTAGAAATCTTTACCTACCAGAAAAACCTGTTTGGTACGGGGGCGCAAGCAAATTCATTAGAAGGACTATACTATAGAGTCTTAAAGGTGATTTTGCAAAGTTCGCATCAGGGTAAAAGAGAAAAGTAGAGTAACCTTGGCTAGGTTGTTCGCATTGGCAGGTTTCAGACTCAATCCCTCAAAAACAAACGATGCAAAGTTCGTAAAAGATGTACCTAGTCATTATGAGATTAAAAAGAAAAACTTGAGAAGTAACTGTCTTTCCACAACACCCCCCCCCCCCCCACCCGTGTCTTCCCAAATTCCAAATTAAAAATCTTCCACACATCGTTTGATGGGCTACGATATGATTAAACAAATACCTTAAATTTATAAAGATCAAAAGAGACTGGGGAAAAGGGGAAGCTCTAAAAGAAGGTGAAAGTAAGGTGAGGCGTTCACCAGAGTGTCAGTCTTATGCAGTTTCATGCTGGATGGTTTAGTACTAAGTCACCAGATGGCAGAATAAATACAACGAACTTACTCTTGAAGCTTGTTCCCAAGAGCAGAGGACCTATCATTTGGGAGGACTCGATACAAATCCTGGAGCTCTAAATCGTTTGTAGAGCCAAGCTTGAACAAAGGATTTAACCACCTATAAGAAAACAAATCAAGTTAGAATATGGCTCATATCGCATATAAAATCATGGTTGCTCCAATAGCTGTTAGCAAATATAGCAAAAAAAGAACCGCGCTCCGTCAAAAACGAAAGTTCGTCCAGCAGAAATGCAATACCTCCATACCCAGAGTCGTACAAAAAAAAAAAAAAGAAAAAAAAGAGATGCTATTGTAGTGATATGCATTTTGAACTTGAAAAATAACACTGAGTTATTTACACAGAAACTGAACGAATCTAAAAAACGGATTTTATTCGAAATTTCTTTCCCGATCTTATTATATAGTGAACTTCATAACAAGTAGCTCTTCCAGTGACTTGGGTACGATGTTAAATGATTATCTGTCACTGATCCATGAATGACGATGCAAGGTCTGGCAGTGTAAACTTTCAATCATAATTTGAATAATGCAATTCCCCTTGAAACGGGGAAAAAATTCACAAGGCTATTCACAAAAATTGAATGGCTATTCACAAGCTATGAGGCCATCCACTAAATTAGGCCCAGTGGAATCGGGATTCATTTGACTGGGTTCAAGGGACACTGATTTACCAAAAATACAGGCTAAGGGGTGGGGGACAATGACTATTTTCATTTTTTTTCAGTAATTCTAAAAATCCACAAGGGGCGTATCCCACCCACCAGTTGGCGTAGCTTCTAGGTCCCTGACAGCATCACTTTCCTTAGAGATCTCTTCCATACAAACCCAACATTTTTGACCAATGGTTATGACCTTATTATCAGTATCGACTAGTGTCATCGTGTAATATATGCGCCTCATACCACCCACGCCAGCTCTAATTCACTAATAAAATGTCAAATATCATTGGGTGAGTTACTTAATTTTGATCAAATGTATTTAGCTATAATTAACCTGGTCACATTTTCTTTTTTAAGAAAATCTGAATTTTTTTCTCCATTTTTCTCCACCCCTTCCTGGAAAAAAATAATAATACATTGAACACTTACGTCTCTACTATGGGCAAAGCTACATCATTGCCTCTGACTTAAACAAGTGAGTATAGCTTTCAAATTCCCTTCTAATGAACATTAAAAATTATCGTTTGAGAAAATGGGGGAGAATTTTCTGGAGGGGATACCAAGACCTCCAGGAGACGGAACCAAGTTCATAGGCATACAAACAGCACATGAGTCACAAGACAGTCCCAATGGCTTGAAAAATTACTCAATGTTTGCATGGTTACATGACTGAATTCCTTCTGAAGACAAATAAAATGGCAACAGTTATTTTAGATAAGAATTATAGTTACCTAATCCTGTGAAATATACAGAATAGCCATGATTATATTTCAAAAGGGTGTCAAACTCGATTCCATAAAGAGGACTATGACTGATTAATAAAAAAGAAGAGTTTTTCTGGTGTAAGTAAAGAGTGAAGATGAAACTTGAACAAAACTATTCTTTAGCAGTTTATACAACGTAAATCTGCAATATTGGTTCAAAATAAACTAAATTACCTAAATTCCTAGAATTCCTAGAATTCTCAAAAACTAGCGTTAGACTGAAAATACAAAATCAACGACACGAAACACAATCAGGAGCCAAAAAAATTCCTTAATTACCATGTAGAAAATAAAAAAATAAGATACACGTGTAGTATACGCCACTCACTCAAGTGCTTCATTTAATTAGAACCTGTTTCTTTGACGCTCATTCATAATAAAATATAACAAAATATGATGAAAATATAATACTTTAGAAACGAATTTGGACTATATATTTGCACACTACAGGTGGGGGGGGGGGGTAAAGCAGAGGGCCATCATACCAAATGAATTAGGCACAATTATCTGCATATTATAAATTAAGAATTGTTTTTTAACTATAAACTGTCCAAATATTTTACCCCCCCCCCCTAATGTGCAAATATATAGCCAGAAATATCTATATCCCATCTGTTCTGTTACTTGTCTTTTGTGTTGTCTCGCGCTAAACTGAAAAAAAAAACTAATGAAGAAACCGGTTTGTACTTGAGTTTTGGACAGCATAAACTTGAATGAGGGGCGCATAGTACACAAGTACCAAAACGAATTTATATGGCTCTCAATAGTCTTTCATTGACCATGAAATCATTAAGTTAGAAAGTTGGCCCAATAGTAACCAAAAATCTAAAAAAAAGGATTTTGATAATACAAAATACATCAAAAGAATCTGGGGGGAGTTTTTAGTTGGAAAGCTAAAGTGACGCATGAAGTAAAACCTATAATGTCCAACAGTTTTCGAAAATCTCTATTTATTTGACATGGGACAATATTGCATGCATTTTCAGTTCTTTTGAGGTTTTACACTTAAAAATAAACATTTCAGGTTTCAAATGAATTCTTAAGTTGGAAAAGGTGATCTGATATTTGTCTTTGACTAGAGGTCAAATGAGGAGATACATTGGAAAATATAGGACTAAAATAGCCCTTATCAGTACCCTATGTGTAGAAAGGAGGAAGATCTTATCCATTTTATGGATACATGTAAGGAGTCAGTGGATTTGAGAGGGGGCGGGGGTTTTCATAGTTTGGAGGAGCTGATTGGTTTGAGAACACTTTAAAAAGTAGAATTTTTGATGATTTTATAAGATTGGTTAAATTCGTTAGAGTGGGCATGGGCATACAGATTATCTTTTCAATAAATATTGACCAGTTTAAGGTTAATGAGGTAGTGAATTGTTAGTATTAATTGTTATTATTGTTATCGCTATCATTATTTTGTGTAATAATTATGTATCGGATGATATGACGTCAGAAGCCATGTCACAGAAATCCCATGTTTATTTTCCTAAGTGACCTTTTAAAGGTGAGGGTGTGTCGTGACGTCAGAGGGCGTGTTGCAGAAACATGTCTTTAAAATCATATGCTATTTGTCCGATCTGACCGTTTAAAGCGCGAGGGTGTGTCGTGACGTCAGAGGGGTCCCGTAGGAATCCCAAGTTAATTTCCCTATCTGACCATTAAAAATCCCATGCTAGATAAACTACGAGGGAGTGTCGTAACGTCCGAGGGCTGTCGTGGAAATCCCATGTAAATTTCCTAGGGATGTCACGGGAATCCCATGTTAATTCCCTATTATTACTACTTGTCTATTATCCCAACCACACTCCCATTAACCATATTGCCTCACAACACCTGGAATTCCGGAAATCTTACCAGCCGCCCGCTAGAAACAGGTGATCGCATTACCCAGGTGCGAGGGACTAGGAGCTCCACGTGTAATGGGCCGCCTGAAATCCCATGTTAATCTGCTATCTGGCTGCTCAAATCAATGGAGGGGGTACTACTCACGGGGTAACGTCAGTTGATATAGCTCAAATTTTGGCTATTTCAGTATCTGGAAAGGAAAATCGTTTTGTGGGGCCCAGACGAACAAAATTCCGGCTTCGATTTTTTGCAATCACCCTAGTTTACACAGTGCAACTGATTTACAACGTGGCAATCAAGGAAAAGAAAAACAAAACGTACATATAATAAGGGCACATGGCCGATGGACATGTGTCCATCGCGAGGGGGGAGGGCATTTTCAGGGTAACGACTATTGTGTTCAAAAGGAGCATAAAATAGAGAATCTAATGGTAGGCTACCTTTATAACATTAATAAAAAAAAAAATTTGCCGAGGGAAGTAAACAGCAAAGTTGAAACTAAAACGAGCACCAGTTTTAAAATTACTTAATAAATAGAGGTTTTTCCAAATTATTTGGGGGACTGCTCCCCTTGCCCCCCCCCCCCCCGATGACGCCACTGCCTAATAGCTCAGCTAATGTTGCAGTAGCCTGTTGGTGAGCAGAGGATTTATGAAATTACTAAGGGGGCTGGGAGGGGGAGTGTATGGGAAGGGTGATGGTAAACTTCTAGTTATAAGGGTTTTGGACCATAAGTATTGGAATGGTACCGTTTTCTTGCTTCCAAACCTTTCCTCTTGAAAAATAGCACCAAAAGGGCTATTATAGTGCCATGGTACTTACAGATGGTAAAAAAAATTCTGGTAAGTAACAGAAAGTAAAAAAGGATGGTAAAAAAAGCTCCTAGATATGAGAAATAGCTATAAAATGAGCCATTGAGCATCTCTACGATGTTCGGGTAGGCCGCTAGCCTCTGCTTTTCCACTTAAGACGTGGTACTAAAAGTGCCATTTTTAATGCCATGTGGCACTTGAAGATGGATAAATTTATAAATAGCATCTAGACATGAGAATTAGCTTTTAAATGAGTCATTAAACATCTCTCTATGATGTTGTGGTAACCCACTAAACCTGGTAGAAGAAAAAAGGTGACACATCAGTGCTACCCAAGCAAAAAAGTGATTTTCCTTGTTTTTCAAGATGGAGAACTGTAATTCTATTAAATGTTATAGACCCTGCTGATTCCAATGCTGCAATTTCCATTTCCATCTGACGCTATTTTTGAGGGGTTTAAGACTCTTTTTCGAAATCACTGTAAAAAAATCGCAATTAACTTTTATTTTTAAGATTAACCGAAATAATAGTTACCTTTTTTGAATCAGTCAGATGGCAATTTTTTCTCTTTAGTTAGTTTTTCCAATTTTTTTTTCAGTTATTGGTTACTGTGCGCTGTGATTCAGTCTTCAATAGGTTGCACCTACTGCAGCTGCAGTCATGATTATGTTTGTTTTGAGTAGAAGCCTAGAATTGGGGCCATTGAAAAGAAAACATGTTAAGGAAACAATTCTTACTTGATAATATGCAGACAAATCGTAGTTTTGAATGCGCTTTCACTATAATTTACCCCAATCCCCTTCCCTAATGTGCAAATATATAGGCTAGTCTAAATTATATATTCCTCATGTGTTTTCAGCTTCTTGATTTCGTAAGCGTTTATTCTTGTTGCAATCCTACAGATTGAAACAAGAGTGACTCCTGGGAAATATGGAGGGGGGAGTTAAAGTATAGCGAAAGCGTATCAACAATGCTTTAACCACAAATTTGTGCATATTATGAAGTACGAATCGTTTTCTTGACATTCTTCCTTCTTAATAACCTCAATTCAAGACCTTTACCGCGCTTCTTTTTAGTTTCTTTTATCGTCCTAGGGGAATATCAAGGATTATCAGCAGTGGGAGAATGGGCATGTATAGGTATATATTGGGAAAGAAGAAAGAAGCTCCCCACAATTCGCTACTCATTCAAGAAGAAATTGTTAATGATGAAACGATTATTGCTAATAGATTTGCTGAGGTTTTTCAAGTATTGGCCAAAGTGTACAGGCGGAAGTAGACCCCGAAGCCGCATCGAAAAGTCGGCGGCGCGCCGCCGAAAAAATACGGCGCCGCGCCGCCGAGCTTGCATCAGCGCGCTGATGCCGCCGCTGATTCTATCGGCGGCGGCGTCACTAATACGCCGCTCGTTTTTTTTTTGTTTTATTTTTCTCTCTTTTTTGATTATCGATATCGACCTCCGGGCGTCAACCGTCATCCCGGCTAATCTGTTTCTTAAAAATAAATATTGTTATCTTGGGCTCGCCATGTATATTGGTTCATAGGAAGGAGAAGAAGAAAAGTTTCTTGAAACAAAAATTCTACCTTCCACTTTAAAATTCTGTTCATTTTTCTTTCTGATTTTTCGGATGAAAGAGGTAGGTAAAAGAGCATTAGGCAATTCAGGATGTTGTCATAGGCAGCGCAATCGAGCTGTCTAAGTAACGACCAATGTTGGCACAGTGTATTATTATTTTTTTCCATACCAGGGCAATTCGTATCAAAGGAGTTGTCGTAGAAACTTCAAAAAGGGCTCATTTGATTGGAAATTGGAATAACTAGTACCCTTTTTAATAGTCGAAAGTGATTGGAAAGCAGCTAACACCCCTTCCACACCCACCGTTTCCCCCAACACATCCAATCAAAATTTTAAGATAGCCATTTTGTTCAGAATAGCTGATTTTCAGAGAGAAAATATGTTTTTTGAGGATGTTACTCCCCCACAACCCTTAGGGCAAGGGTTTTGTAGTTATGCCCTGGAGGTATATAAGGACTATGTTGGCACAATTTATTATTTATTATATTTTCCTATAGACCAGGGCACTTCATATCGAAGAAGTTGTCGTAGAAACTTCGAAAAGGGCTCATTCAATTAGAGATTGGAGTGGCTTGTGCCATTTTTAATAGTCGAAAATGATTGGAAGGCAACTAACACCTTTTCCACACCCACGATTTCCCGAAACATATCCAATCAAAATTTTGATATAGCCCTTCTATTTAACATAGTTTAAAGTTCTAGAAAGTAGGTATTAGAGGATAGTAACCACCGTCACAGCCCTTAGATCAAGGGTTTTAATTTTTCCCATGGGGACATATACGGTGTTTATAGGAAACGTTGTCACAGAAACTCAAAAAGGGCTCATTCGTTTGGAAATCGAAAAGTCTAGTGCCCTTTTTAATAATCGAAAGTGATTGGAAGGCTTGACATTTTTATAGTAGAGATTGATGTGGGTATAATGTATCATTTTTTTTGTTTTTGTTGTTGTTTAGACCAGGGCACTTCGTATCGAAGGAGTGGTCGTAGGAACTTCGAAAAGGGCTCATACGATTGAAAAAAGAAAGGGCTGATGCCTTTTTAATAGTCGAAAGTGATCGGAGGAACTAATCCCCCTCCCACGCCCACCTTCCCATTTGCCTTTATGTTTAAAAACTAAATGTTGCCTTAAGATTAAATCAAAATGCACTGTGTTAATGCTAATTCCCAATAAGGCATCTCAGCAGTATCCCAAGAATGACTGAGGGTATTATGTTCAAACTTTCAGGGCTTCTTCTGCTCTTAAAATTTGACCAAATCAAAATAGCGTAAGTGTATCCAAGTTATCAAAGAAAGTAAACAAATTTTTTTGAGAATGTTATCAAGTTTTCTATTTCAGGTCAACTAGATTAATATTAAATCAAAATGCACTGTATTTATGCTAATTCCCAATAAGGCATCTCAGCAGTATCCCAAGAACGACTTAGGGTATTATGTTCAAACTTTCAGGGCTTCTTCTGCTCTTAAAATTTGACCAAATCAAAATAGCGTAAGTGTAAGTGTATAGCGTAAGTTATCAAAGAAAGTAAACAAATTTGTTTGCGAATATTATCAAGTTTTCTATTTCAGGTCAACTAGAGGAGGTATGAAACTCAATTAAACATTACTATTTGTTTCCAGATTTTTATAAGGGTCTATGTTGTTAAATTTTTCTGAAAATTGTGTTCCAGCACGCAAACAGCAGGCCAAACTATTAATCCTTGAAAAAAACAAAAATATTTAAAGTATGATTTGCTTTTTCCCTGAAAAGACTATGTCAATATGAAACGAACAGAAATTAATTAAAAAAACTGTTTCCAAAAAATAAGTTTTTTCAAAGAAAAGTAAAGAACTCCATTAAACCAAAAATGAGCAAAATTAAAATCAAATAATCTATTAAGCACGAAACTACCACAAGTCAGTATCGATAAATAAATGAAACCCAAAATGAAGAAAAATTACAATAAATAGCCGAGTCAAACTCAAAACGAGCAGAAATTAACATAAGTTGGGCTTAAAACCCCTATGCCTTCCCAAGGCCAGAACATAATTTGTACTTTACTGACAAAAATACAAATGAATATACATTGTCAGTTTAATATACATATACTGATATTTAGTAATAAAACTGTTAATATTATTTGATTTATCAAAGTTATAAAAGTAAAAACATTTATATTTTTTCAGTAAAGTGAAAATTATGTTCTGGCCTTGGGAAGGCATGGGGGTTTTGAGCCCAACTTATGTTAATTTCTGCTCGTTTTGAGGTTGACTCAGTTATTTATTGTTATTTTTATTCGTTTTTGGTTTAATTTATTAATCGATGCTGATTTGCGGTAGTTTCCCGCTTGGTAGATTATCTAGAGCTAGTATGACCACTTCTTTCAGAAAAGAATTTTGGAGGGTTATTTCGTGTTGATGAGAAAAGAGGGTAAATGTGCAGTTTAGTTCCTCCTGTAGTGTAGGGCGCAGGAGCCCTATGGTGAAGGTGCAGGTTTGTTCTCCCTTATAAAACAGCTTAATTCAGCAGATACAAAGAAGAAGCCCATTTGCGGCATTCTGTGGGACCCCAAGGTCCAATACTAGTATCAGATCCCGCGAGTGGCAGTTTACGCTCGTCAAGTTCTGGCTGTACCGGCCACATGTACCACAGCTAAACGACTTTTTAGCACGACAGGACTGATAGTGACTGCAAAAAGATCAATGGCTCCAGGCAGAGTGAACAAACTCACTTTTGTTACATCAATTGTAACTGAAGTGATGTAACCGCTGATTTAAAATTGTTGGTGTTAGTAGTAATGTATCTATATATTTGAAATATACATGAAAATATACATTGAAATTGCTGTTGATTTGAACGGTACATATAAATATACATTGGAATTGCGCAAGAAAAACCCATGGCTGTGTCATTAAACTTACACGTGAATATTTTAAAAGTTGGCAAAGGTTTTTGTTATTGATAAGAAAGACGTGCAAATTGCCAAAAAATTAAGTTTTGAGGAGATTAAGTTCCTTGGCACCTTTTCATGTTTTCAATCAGATGGGTTTTGAAAGCACAGTGTGTACATGTGTGCAGGCTTTGTTATTTAAAAAATTGGACGCTACAATCGGAATTCTTTGATTGACATTTGCAAAAAGGGTTTAGCATTTGCAAATTTGATCCTATTTAGGTGGAAAAAAAGAGTTTAGCACTTACGAATACTCCAGGGCCGACTTGCTAGCAAAAAACTCGTGTGATTAACATGAAATAAAAATTTTTAACAGGCAGTGGTTTTAAAGTGTTTTTAGGGATATGGCATGACTGGGCACTATATAAGTAACAAGTAATGTTTGGATAGTGTTGTCAATACAAAATAGTTTAACGTTATACTATACGAAGAAGTAAAACAATTTTTTTATTGTTAAATAAGTAGTTCATGTATCTAGACTAGTGATAGTGGTGTACTGTGGTACGAATTGCTTGTGAAAAACCCAAATGAATTAGTTGAAAATAAAGTTTTAACAAGAAATGTCTGAAAAGTATTTTTTTGGGGGATGGGGTGATGACAGAGTGGATGTCTTAGACTAGTGATTGTGTTGTACTGTGGTACCAATTGCTTGTGAAAAACCCAAATGAATTAGTTGAAAATAAAGTTTTAACAAGAAATGTCTGAAAAGTATTTTTTTGGGGGTGGGGACGATGCCAGAGTGGATGCCTTAGACTAGTTATAGCGCTGTGTTCCGGCATAAAGTGCTTTTGAAAACCCGGAAGGATTAGTTGAAAATAAAGTTTTAACAAGAAATGTCTGAAAAGTATTTTTTGGGGGGATGGAACGATGACAGAGTGGATGTCTTAGACTAGTGATAGTGCTGTACTCTGGCATGAATTGCTTTCGAAAAACCCAAAAGAATTAGTTGAAAATAAAGTTTTAACAAGAAATGTCTGAAAAGTATTTTTTTTTGGGGGGGGGGGCGATGACAGGGTGGATGTCTTAGACTAGTTATAGCGCTGTACTCTGGCATGAATTGCTTTCGAAAACCCGGATGAATTAATTGAAAATAAAGTTTTAACAAGAAATGTCTGAAAAGTATTTTTTGGGGGGTGGGGGCGATGACAGAGTCGATGTCTCAGACTAGTGATAGTGCTGTGCTATGGTACGAATTGCTTGTGAAAAACCCAAATGAATTAGTTGAAAATAAAGTTTTAACAATAAATGTCTGAGAGGTACTTTTTGGGGGGAGGGAGTGATGACAAATTGGATGTCTAAGACTAGTGATAGGGCTGTACTGTGGTTCGAATTGCTTGCGAAAAAACCCAAATGAATTAGTTGAAAATAAAGTTTTAACAAGAAATGTCTGAAAAGTATATTTTGGGGGGATGGAGCGATGACAGATTGGATGTCTTAGACTAGTGATAGTGCTGTACTGTGGTACGAATTGCTTGTGAAAAACCCAAATGAATTAGTTGAAAATTAAGTTTTAACAAGAAATGTCTGAAAAGTATTTTTTGGGGGGTGGGGGCGATGACAGAGTGGATGTCTTAGACTAGTTATAGTGCTGTAATCTGGCATGAATTGCTTTCGAAAACCCGGATGAATTAATTGAAAATAAAGTTTTAACAAGAAATGTCTGAAAAGTATTTTTTTGGGGGGGGGGGGCGATGACAGAGTGGATGTCTTAGACTAGTTATAGTGCTGTACACTGACATGAATTGCTGTCGAAAACCCGGATGAATTAGTTGAAAATAAAGTTTCAACAGGAAATGTCTGAAGTATTTTTTTTTGGGGGGGGGGGGATGGAGCGATGACAGATTGGATGTCTCAGACTAGTGATAGTGCTGTACTGTGGTACGAATTGCTTGAGAAAAACCCAAATGAATTAGTTGAAAATAAAGTTTTAACAAGAAATGTCTGAAAAGTATTTTTTGGGGGGATGGAGCGATGACAGATTGGATGTCTAAGACTAGTGATAGTGCTGTACTGTGGCACGAATTGCTTGTGAAAAACCCAAATGAATTAGTTGAAAATAAAGTTTTAACAAGAAATGTCTGAAAAGTATTTTTTTGGGGGATGGAGCGATGACAGAGTGGATGTCTTAGACTAGTGATAGTGCTGTCCTGTGGTACGAATTGCTTTCGAAAACCCAAATGAATTAGTTGAAAATAAAGATTTAACAAGAAATGTCTGAAAAGTTTTTTTTTGGGGGGTGGGGGCGATGACAGAGTGGATGTCTTGGACTAGTTATAGTGCTGTACTCTGGCATGAATTGCTTTCGAAAACCCGGATGAATTAGTTGAAAATAAAGTTTGAACACGAAATGTCTGAAAAGGATTTTTTGGGGGGGGTGGGGGCGATGACAGAGTGGATGTCTTAGACTAGTGATAGTGCTGTACTCTGGCATGAATTGCTTTAGAAAAACCCAAATGAATTAGTTGAAAATAAAGTTTTAACAAGAAATGTCTGAAAAAATTTTTTTTGGGGGGTGGGGGCGATGACAGAGTGAATGTCTTAGACTAGTTATAGTGCTGTACTCTGGCATGAATTGCTTTCGAAAACCCGGATGAATTAGTTGAAAATAAAGTTTTAACAAGAAATTTCTGAAAAGTATTTTTTTTGGGGATGGAACGATGACAGATTGGATGTCTTAGACTAGTGATAGTGCTGTACTGTGGTACGAATTGCTTGTGAAAAACCCAAATTAATTAGTTGAAAATAAAGTTTTAACAAGAAATGTCTGAAAAGTATTTTTTTGGGGGGTGGAGCGATGACAGAGTGGATGTCTTTGACTAGTGATAGTGTTGTCCTGTGGTACAAATTGATTTAGAAAACCCAAATGAATTAGTTGAAAATAAAGTTTTAACAAGAAATGTCTGAAAAGTATTTTTTGGGGGGTGGGGGCCATGACAGAGTGGATGTCTTAGACTAGTTATAGTGCTGTACTCTGGCATGAATTGCTTTCGAAAACCCGGATGAATTAGTTGAAAATAAAGTTTTAACAAGAAATGTCTGAAAAGTTTTTTTTTTTGGGGGGGGGGGGCGATGACAGAGTGGATGTCTTAGACTAGTTATAGTGCTGTACTCTGGCATGAATTGCTTTCGAAAAACCCAAAAGAATTAGTTGAAAATAAAGTTTGAACAGCACAGGTCCGCAACGTATTTTTTGGGGGGGTGGGGGCGATGACAGAGTGGATGTCTTAGACTAGTTATTGCGATGTACTCTGGCATGAATTGCTTTCGAACACCCGTATGACTTAGTTGAAAATAAAGTTTTAACAAGAAATGTCTGAAAAGTATTATTTTGGGGGATGGAGCGATGACAGATTGGATGTCTCAGACTACTGATAGTGCTGTACTCTGGCATGAATTGCTTTCGAAAAACCCAAATGAATTATTTGAAAATAAATTTTGACCAAGAAATGTCTGACAAGTTTTTTTTTGGGGGGGGGGCGCCCAGGCCAGAGGGGATGTCTTAGACTAGTTATAGTGTTTTACTCTGGCATGAATTGCTTTAGAAAACCCGAATGAATTAGTTTAAAATAAAGTTTTAACAAGAAATGTCTGAAAAGTATTTTTTGGGGGGTGGGGGCGATGACAAAGTGGATGTCTCAGACTAGTGATAGTGCTGTACTGTGGTACGAATTGCTTGAGAAAAACCCAAATGAATTAGTTGAAAATACAGTTTTAACAAGAAATGTCTGAATAGTATTTTTTGGGGGATGGAGTGACGGCAGATTGGATATCCCAGACTAGTGATAGTGCTGTACTGTGGTACGAATTGCTTGTGAAAAAAAACAAATGAATTAGTTGAAAATAAAGTTTTAACAAGAAATGTCTGAAAAGTATTTTTTTGGGGGATGGAGCGATGACAGATTGGATGTCTCAGACTAGTTATAGTGCTGTACTTTGGCATGAATTGCTTTCGAAAACCCGGATGAATTAGTTGAAAATAAAGTTTTAACAAGAAATGTCTGAAAAGTATTTTTTTGGGGGGATGGGGCGATGACAGAGTGGATGTCTTAGAATAGTGATAGTGCTGTACTGTGGTACGAATTGCTTGTGAAAAACCCAAATTAATTATTTGAAATAAAGTTTTAACAAGAAATGTCTGAAAGTATTTTTTTGGGGGGTGGGGGCGATGACAGAGTGGATGTCTTAGACTAGTTATAGTGCTGTACTCTGGCATGAATTGCTTTCGAAAACCCGGATGAATTAATTGAAAATAAAGTTTTAACAAGAAATGTCTGAAAAGTATTTCTTTGGGGGGTGGGGGCGATGACAGAGTAGATGTCTTAGAATAGTTATAGTGCTGTACTCTGACATGAATTGCTTTCGAAAACCCGGATGAATTAGTTGAAAATAAAGTTTTAACAAGAAATGTCTGAAAAGTATTTTCTGGGGGGGGGGGATGGAGCGAAGACAGAGTGGATGTCTAAGACTAGTGATAGTGCTGTACTGTGGTACGAATTTCTTGAGAAAAACCCAAATGAATTAGTTGAAAATAAAGTTTTAACAAGAAATTTCTGAAAAGTATTTTTTTGGGGGATGGAGCGATAACAGATTGGATGTCTCAGACTAGTGATAGTGCTGTACTGTGGTACGAATTGCTTGTGAAAAACCCAAATAAATTAGTTGAAAATACAGTTTTAACAAGAAATGTCTGAAAAGTATTTTTTTGGGGGGATGAGGTGATGACAGAGTGGATGTCTTAGACTAGTGATTGTGTTGTACTGTGGTACCAATTGCGTTCGAAAACCCAAATGAATTAGTTGAAAATAAAGTTTTAACAAGAAATGTCTGAAAAGTATTTTTTTTAGGGGGTGGGGGCGATGACAGAATGGATGTCTTAGACTAGTTATAGTGCTGTACTCTGGCATGAATTGCTTTCGAAAACCCGGATGAATCAGTTGAAAATAAAGTTTTAACAAGAAATGTCTGAGAAGTTTTTTTTTGGGGGGGGTGGGGTGGGGGCGATGACAGAGTGGATGTCTTAGACTAGTTATAGTGCTGTACTGTGGTACGAATTGCTTGTGAAAGACCCGGATGAATTAGTTGAAAATAAAGTTTTAACAAGAAATATCTGAAAAGTATTTTTTTGGGGGGGGGGCGGTGACAGAGTGGATGTCTTAGACTGGTTATAGTGCTGTACTCTGGCATGAATTGCTTTCGAAAACCCGGATGAATTAGTTGAAAATAAAATTTTAACAAGAAATGTCTGAAACGTATTTTTTTGGGGGGGAATCTGAGCTAATTAGGGTTTTTGACCGTAAACTCTAGTTTTTTGCAAGAAAATTATGGAATATACAATTCTCTGGTTCAAATGTGAAACTTATGTCCTTTTTAGGATCGAAAAAATAAACTATTTCTGTAAAATCTGAGCTAATAAGGGTTTTTGACCGTAAACTCTAGTTTTTTGCATGAAAATTATGGAGAATACAATTCTCTGGTTCAAATGTGAAACTTAAGTCCATTTTTGGATCGAAAAAATAAACTATTTCCGTAAAATCTGAGCTAATAAGGGTTTTTGACCGTAAACTATAGTTTTTGCAAGAAAATTATGGAAAATACAATTCTCTGGTTGAATAGGTGAAACTTAAGTCCATTTTTGGATCGAAAAATAAAACTATTTCTGTAAAATCTGAGCTAATAAGGGTTTTTGACTGTAAGCTCTAGTTTGTTGTAAGGAAATTATGGAAAATAAAATTCTCTGGTTCAAATATGAAACTTAAGTCCTTTTTAGGATCAAAAAATAAAACTATTTCTGTAAAATCGGAATTAATAATTCAATATTTTTTTTTCATAAAAACAAACTATTTTTTTAAAACTTCGAAATTTTTCAACTTTATTTATTTTTTCTTTTTGTATGTATCTTAAAATGTCAAAATATGCTTACAGTTCTAACAATTGTGCTCTATGACTGGTCAGAGACACGATTTAGCTTTCCCACTGACATTCTATGATCGTTTATTGGCACTAGCTACCATACTTCATTCATTAAATAATTATTTTTTAAGTAATTTAAAAATAAACGAATAAGTCTTATCTTTAAAAAAAACAGTAAACATGGAACATTTTAATAATCTGTTCATATAACAAGTTTATTGTAGTTTTGGATGCCAACAAGGAGAAGTATATAAACTATGAAACAAGTACAAGTGGTAACACTATTGGAAATATATGCATGCATTGTCATGACAGTAAGGAATTAAATTTCTTTGGAATAACCAAAAAATTCAACTCTTATGATGGTGGTTATGCGAGATTGAGATCTCCAGAGATGATTGCACTCAAAGAGAGTGCTAAGATAAAAATAATTCTTGATGATAGAGGGCAATTCCTTGCTACTGTTGCAGGTAACACATTACCTACGGTTACATCCAATCATCAGCATTTAGGTATTATCATTCAGCGGAAGGCTAATAAAAGAAAGGCATACTCTGCTACTAATGTCGTAAACCATATCTTGTTTACGTGCCGAAACTGTTACCTGTGTAAAAATAATGTGTTAATAGACAGTGAAATTGCCAGAAAAATAAAAATGGCATTGTCAGAAAATATCACTACGGAATATAAAGATGAAACGATGAAAAACAAAGCACCAGCAAACATTACTGGCATTGATCAAACAGTCAATGAATCAAATAATACCAAAGACGAAAAGCATATTGAGCCTTTTCATGAGACACCAGTAAAAATTGTGTATGATTCAAAATGGAATAATGATTATTCTACTGATTACGAACTAATAGAAGACAATAACTACAATATCAAGAGAGAACATGGTGAACTATTTTATGGAACAGATTCAAAATGTCCCAAGTTAATCATTGATATTAATAATGTATCATAATATATTTTTGTATTAATATTCTACATAGCATTATTTCATTAAAAATATTACATTGCTATGTGTTCATTATTTTTTAGAGTAAGCTAGCATATCAAGCGTTTAGAATGTCTATACAAACATCTGAGAGGTAAGAAAGGGAATTTGCGTACATCTATTGTCGGACACACTATTTACGTAAAATCTGAGCTATTAAAGGGTTTTTGACAGTAAACTCTAGTTTTTTGTAAGAAAATTATGGAAAATACAATTCTCTGGTTCAAATGTGAAACTTAAGTCTATTTTTGGATCGAAAATAAAACTATTTCTGTAAAATCTAAGCTAATAAGGGTTTTTGACCGTAGACTCTAGTTTCTTGTCAGAAAATTATGGAAATACAATTCTCTAGTTCAAATTATAAACTTAAGTCCAGTTTTGGATACTCATAATGATGATGATGACTGATGATTCTAATTCAATATTTTTTTTTCATAAAACAAACTATTTTTTTTTAAACTTTGAAATTATTCAACTTTATTTATTTTTTAATCTTTTTTTGTACGTATCTTAAAATGGCAAAATATTTTTCTTGAATTCACCTCTTGGATACACAATACAGAAATTAAAAAAAAAAAATTATAATTTCTCGACTTCATTTGTATGCAATAGATACCGAGAGTTCTATTACTCCTCCCCAAAATGAATTCAGATGGTTTTAGGAGTCATCCCCCTAACCATAACTCCATTCAACCTTGAGCGAAGGTATAAAAGTTTGATGATGTATTTCTCTTCTTAACAACTACATTAATAGCTACCAAGATGATAGGACTGTATGACACAGAATTTATCGGTTTGAAAAAATCATCTTGTGGTGCTATATTTGAATGTGCATTTTTATTATTGTCTATGGAACTCGAAGAAATTGGCTGTTATCATTGGATAGTGAACTATAGTAAGTTTGAGTACGATAAAAGCTTATGGAGTACTACATTACGCCGTATAAACAGACTGGGATTCTACGATAGAGTGATTACACCACTTAATAAAAGTGGTCATGAACTGAGAAATGTTCAGGAGGAAGTCAATGAAATTTGCAGCTTTTTCGAGGTTGAAGCACTCTATGTAAAGGGTAAGGTACCTACAGATAAATTTTGAATTCAAAAGTGTTACACTAGGATTCCAATTTTTAATCTAGAAGAATTTAAGAGTCCTAAATTTGAAGGGGTTTATCACCATCCTGAAGACGAGGTTAGATTCTTCGCACACTGGATACCTAAGGACATACCAGATCGTGATAAATGCATAAGACATGGTAAAAACTATTCTAAATCATGGGACCATTGTTTCTGGATGTTTAAGAGTGAACTTGTGTATGACTATGTATCATAATATAATTTTGTATTAATATTCTACATAGCATTATTTCATTAAAAATATATTATGCATTACATTGTTATGTGTTCATTATTTTTAGAGTAAGCTAGCATATCAAAAGTTTAGAATGTCTATTAAAACATCGGAGATGTGAGAAAAGGAATTTGCATACATCTATTGTCAGACACATGGGGTAACATTGACAAAATCAAGGTATCAGAATGAATAAATTCTTTATCAACATCCGTTATTGGATATGTCATTGTCATTATGAAAAAATTGCAAGTAAGTAAGTAACAAACTCTTTCTTGAATTCATCTCTTGGATACACAATACAGAAATTTTATTATAGGAAATTATGAAAAAAAAAATTGAAGAAACTCTATTAGCATCCATTATCGATTGAAGTTGTTTCCTAGACAGACAATACAGCAATTTCACAAAATCTAAGTATAAGAGTGATTAAATTCTATATCAACATGCTTTTCTCGCATAGATAGGAAAAAGTTTACTATTTAATTTTGATGTTGGATAAAAATCCAATCCATTCTTATAGAAACTGCATAGTTTCACGGAAAACATCTTCTGATTTAATACATGTAATAAACTGGCTAGTCTCGATAACCGGACAATTCCTTTTTTTTCTCTTTTTTATCACAAACAATTTTCAATGTGTCCAAGGCAAAGCAAATTCTTCATAAATTCCACTATTTAATGCCCCCCTCCGGCGCGCGGCCGGGCATTTTAAATTAACAGGTGAAATCGAGATTAGAGAACTTTTTGAGATATTTCATTGGTTAGAGATGCAACAATGGTACATTTTTTTTGATAGAATGAAAAAGAGCGACTATTGAATGCCTCGCTGTTTAAGTTAGGAGGTGAAATCAAGACCAGAGGAATTTTGAGATTTTTCATTGGTCTCCGGTGCGCCGGAGACAATTCCCTTGGTTTTGTTACTTAGTGGGAAAAATGGCAGAAAATACCACTCTGATGTAGTTTTTAAAAATTGTGTATGGATGAGGGAGCTAAAAGCCCCTCATTTCGGGCTTAGACCATAGAAAATCGATTGGCTATCTTGGAATTTCCATTCTCTTGGTTTTGTTACTTAGTGGCAAAAATAGTAGAAAATACCACTCTGGTGTAGTTTTTCAAAAGATGTGTATTGAGGGAGGGAGCTAACAGCCTCTTATTTCGGGATTATTCACCTCTTGGATACACAATACAGAAATTTAATTCAGGAAATTATGAAAAAAAAAATTAGACGGGGTTACGTGCGCGCACGTAACCCCGTCTAATTTTTTTTTTCTCAATACACATCTTTTAAAAAACTAACCCAGAGTGGTATTTTCTGCTATTTTTGCCACTAAGTAACAAAACCAAGAGAATGGAAATTCCAAGATAGCCAATCGATTGTTTATGATCTAAGCCCAAAATAGGAGGCTTTTAGCTCCCTCCTCCTTACACAATTTTTTTAAACCACATCAGAGTGGTATTTTCTTCCATTTTTCCTACAAAGTAAAAAAACCACGGGAATTGTCTCCGGCGCGTCGGAGACCAATGAAAAATCTAAAAAATTACTCTGGTCTTGATTTCACCTCCTAACTTAAACAGCGAGGCATTCAATAGTCGTTCTTTTTCGTTCTATTAAAAAAATGTACCATTGTTGCATCTCTAACCAATGAAAAATCTCAAAAATTCCTCTGATCTTGATTTCACCTCTTAACTTAAACTGCCCGGCCCCACGTCGGAGGGGGGTATTAAATAGTGGAATTTATGATGAAATTGCTCTGCCTTGGAGACATTGAAAATTGTTTGTGATAAAAAAATAGAAAAAAAAGGAATTGTCCGGTTATCGAGACTAGCCAGTTTATTGCATGTATTAAATCAGAAGATGTTTTCCGTGAAACTATTGCAGTTTCTATAAGAATGGATTGGATTTTTATCCAACATCAAAATCAAATAGTCAACTTTTTCCTATGTATGCGAGAAAAGCATGTTGATATAGAACTTAATCACTCTTATACTTAGATTTTGTGAAATTGCTGTATTGTCTGTCTAGGAAACAAGTTCAATCGATAATGAATGCTAATAGAGAGTTTCTTCAATTTTTTTTCATAATTTCCTATAATAAAATTTCTTTATTGTGTATCCAAGAGATGAATTCAAGAAAGAGTTTGTTACTTACTTACTTACCTACTTCCTACTTACTTGCAATTTTTTCATAATGACAATGACATATCCAATAACGGATGTTGATAAAGAATTTATTCATTCTGATACCTTGATTTTGTCAATGTTACCCCATGTGTCTGACAATAGATGTATGCAAATTCCTTTTCTCACATCTCCGATGTTTTAATAGACATTCTAAACTTTTGATATGCTAGCTTACTCTAAAAATAATGAACACATAACAATGTAATGCATAATATATTTTTAATGAAATAATGCTATGTAGAATATTAATACAAAATTATATTATGATACATAGTCATACACACGTTCACTCTTAAACATCCAGAAACAATGGTCCCATGATATAGAATAGTTTTTACCATGTCTTATGCATTTATCACGATCAGGTATGTCCTTAGGTATCCAGTGCGCGAAGAACCTGACCTCGTCTTCAGGATGGTGATAAATCCCTTCAAATTTAGGACACTTAAATTCTTCTAGATTGAAAAGTGGAATCCTAGGGTCACACTTTTGAATTAAAACTTTATCTGTAGGTACATTACCCTTTACATAGAGTGCTTCAACCCCGAAAAGCTGCAAATTTCACTGACTTCCTCCTGGACATTTCTCAGTTCCTGACCACTATTATTAAGTGGTGTAATCACCCTATCGTACAATCCAAATCTGTTTATATGATGTAATATAGTACTCAACAAGCTTTTATCATGCTCAAACATGTTATAGTTCACTAACCAATGATAACAGTAAATTTCTTCGAGTTCCATTGACAATAATAAAAATGCACATTGAAATATAACACAACTAAGATGATTTTTTAAAACCGATAAATTCTGTGTCATACAGTCCTATCATCTTGGTAGCTATTAATGTAGTTTTTAAGAAGAGAAATACATCATCAAACTTTTATACCTTCGCTCAAGGTTGAATGGTGTTATGGCTAGGGGGATGACTCCTAAAACCATCTGAATTCATTGCGGGGAGGAGTCATAGAACTCTCGGTATCTATTGCATGCAAATGAAGTCTGGAAATTACAATTTTTTTTATAATTTCTGTATTGTGTATCCAAGAGGTGAATTCAAGAAAGATATTTTGTCATTTTAAGATACGTACAAAAAAAGATTAAAAAATAAATAAAGTTGAATAATTTAAAAGTTAAAAAAATAGCTTGTTTTATGAAAAAAATATTGAATTAGAATCATCAGTCATCATCATCATTATGAGTATCCAAAACTGGACTGAAGTTTCAAATTTGAACTAGATAATTATATTTCCATAATTTTCTTACAAGAAACTAGAGTTTACGGTCAAAAACCCTTAGTAGCTCAGATTTTACGGAGATAGATTTATTTTTCGATCCAAAAATAGACTTAAGTTTCACATTTGAACCAGATAATTGTATTTTCCATAATTTTCTTACAAAAAACTAGAGTTTACGGTCAAAAACCCTTTAATAGCTCAGATTTTACGGAAATAGTGTCCGACAATAGATGTACGCAAATTCCCTTTCTTACATCTCAGATGTTTTAATAGACATTCTAAACGCTTGATATGCTAGCTTACTCTAAAAAATAATGAACACATAGCAATGTAATATTTTTAATGAAATAATGCTATGTAGAATATTAATACAAAAATATATTATGACACATTATTAATATCAATGATTAACTTTGGACATTTTGAATCTGTTACATAAAATAGTTCACCATGTTCTCTCTTGATATTGTAGTTATTGTCTTCTATTAGTTCGTAATCAGTAGAATAATCATTATTCCATTTTGAATCATACGCAAATTTTACTGGTGTCTCATGAACAGGCTCAATATGCTTTTCGTCTTTGGTATTATTTGATTCATTGACTGTTTGATCAATGCCAGTAACGTTTGCTGATGCTTTGTTTTTCATCGTTTCATCTTTATATTCCGTAGTGATATTTTCTGACAATGCCATTTTTATTTTTTTGGCAATTTCACTGTCTATTAACACATTATTTTTACACAGGTAACACTTTCGGCACGTAAACAAGATATGGTTTACGACATTAGTAGCAGAGTATGCCTTTCTTTTATTAGCCTTCCGTTGAATGCTAATACCCGAATGCTGATGATTGGATGTAACCGTAGGTAATGTGATACCTGCAACAGTAGCAAGGAGCTGTCCTCTATCATCAAAACTTATTTTTATGTTAGCATTCACTTTGAGTGCAATCATCTCTGGAGATCTCAATCTCGCATAATCACCATCATAAGAGTTGAATTTTTTCGGTATTCCAAAGAAATTTAATTCCTTACTGTCATGACAATGCATGCATACATTTCGAATAGTGCTACCACTTGTACTTGTTTCATAGTTTAAATACATTCTCCTTGTCGGCATTCAATGCTACAATAACCTTGTTATGTGAACATACTCTATTAAAATGTTCCATCTTCACTTTTTTTTTAAAGATATGACTTATGTGTTTATCGTTCCACTGCGTAAAAAATACTGATTTAATACATGCAATAGACTAGGTAGTGTCGATAACCGGTCATAGAATACCAGTGGGAAAGCCACATCATGTCTCTGACCAATCATAGAGCACAATTGTTAGAACCGTAAGCATATTTTGACATTTTAAGATACATACAAAAAAAAAATAAAGTTGAAAAATTACGAAGTTTTAAAAAAATAGTTTGTTTTTATGAAAAAAATATTGAATTATTAGTTCAGATTTTACAGAAATAGTTTTATTTTTCGATCCTAAAAAGGACTGAAGTTTCACATTTGAACCAGAGAATTGTATTTTCCATAATTTTCTTACAACAAACTAGAGTTTACAGTCAAAAAACCCTTATTAGCTCAGATTTTACAGATATAGTTTATTTTTTCGATCCTAAAAAGGACTTAAGTTTCACATTTGAACCAGAGAATTGTATTTTCCATAATTTTCTTGCAAAAAACTAGAGTTTACGGTCAAAAACCCTAATTAGCTCAGATTCCCCCCAAAAAAATACTTTTCAGACATTTCTTGTTAAAAATTTATTTTCAACTAATTCATCCGGGTTTTCGAAAGCAATTCATGCCAGAGTACAGCAATATAACTATTCTAAGACATCCACTCTTTCATCTCCCCCACCCCCCCCCCAAAAAAAAAATTCAGACATTTCTTGTTAAAAATTTATTTTCAACTAATTCATCCGGGTTTTTCACAAGCAATTCGTACCACAGTACAGTACTATAACTAGTCTAAGACATCCACTCTGTCATCGCCCCCCCCCCCAAAAAATACTTTCAGACATTTCTTGTTAAAACTTTATTTTCAACTAATTCATCCGCGTTTTCGAAAGCAATTCATGCCAGAGTACAGCACTATAACTAGTCTAAGACATCCACTCTGTCATCGCCCCCACCCCCAAAAAATACTTTTCAGACATTTCTTGTTAAAACTTTATTTTCAACTAATTCATTTGGGTTTTCAAAAGCAATTCGTTCGTACCACAGTACAGCACTATCACTTACTAGTCTAAGACATCCACTCTGTCATCGCCCCATCCCCCAAAAAAAATACTTTTAAGACATTTCTTGTTAAAACTTTATTTTCAACTAATTCATTTGGGTTTTTCACAAGCAATTCGTACCACAGTACAGCACTATCACTATTCTGAGACATCCAATCTGTCATCGCTCCATCCCTCCAAAAAATACTTTTCAGACATTTCTTGTTAAAACTTTATTTTCAACTAATTCATTTGGGTTTTTCACAAGCAATTCGTACCACAGTACAGCACTATCACTAGTCTGAAACATCCAATCTGTCATCGCCCCATCCCCCCCAAAAAAATACTTTTCAGACATTTCTTGTTAAAACTTTATTTTCAACTAATTCATCCGGGTTTTCGAAAGCAATTCATGTCAGAGTACAGCACTATAACTAGTCTAAGACATCCACTCTGTCATCGTCCCCACCCCCCAAAAAAATACTTTTCAGAAATTTCTTGTTAAAACTATTTTCAACTAATTCATCCGGGTTTTCGAAAGCTATTCATGCCAGAGTACAGCACTATAACTAGTCTAAGACATCCCCTCTGTCATGTCCCCCCCCCCCCCAAAAAAATACTGTTCAGACAATTCTTTTAAAAAATTTATTTTAAACTAATTAAGTGTGGTTTTTCAAAATCGATTAGTACCAAATAACATAAAACTAACTAGACTAAGAAATCCAATCTGTCATCGCTCCCTCCCCCAAAAAATACTTTTCAGACATTTCTTGTTAAAACTTTATTTTCAACCAATTCATCCGGGTTTTCAAGAGCAATTCGTGCCAGAGTACAGCACTATAACTAGTCTGAGATATCCACTCTGACGTCATTCCATCCCCCAAAAAAACACTTTTCAGACATTTCTAGTTAAAACTTTATTTTCAACTAATTGATTTGGGTTTTCCACAAGCATTTCATACCACAGTACAGCTCTATCACTAGTCTTAGACATCCAATCTGTCATCGCCCCCACCCCCAAAAAATACTTTTCAGACATTTCTTGTTAAAACTTTATTTTCAACTAATTCATCCGGGTTTTCGAAAGCAATTCATGCCAGAGTACAGCACTATAACTAGTCTAAGACATCCACTCTGTATTCGCCCCCACCCCCCCAAAAAATACTTTTCATACATTTCTTGTTAAAACTTTATTTTCAACTAATTCTTTTGGGTTTTTCTAAAGCAATTCATGCCAGATTACATCACTATCACTAGTCTGAGACATCCAATCTGTCATCGCTCCATCCCCCAAAAAAATACTTTTCAGACATTTCTTGTTAAAACTTTATTTTCAACTAATTCATCCGGGTTTTGAAAAGAAATTCATGCCAGAGTACAGCACTATAACTAGTCTAAGACATCCACTCTGTCATTGCCCCCAACCCCCAAAAAAAAATACTTTTCAGACATTTCTTGTTAAAACTTTATTTTCAACTAATTCATTTGGGTTTTTCTAAAGAAATTAATTCCAGAGTACAACACTATCAGTAGTCTAAGACATCCCATCTGACATCGTTCCATCCCCCCAAAAAATACTTTTCAGACATTTCTTGTTAAAACTTTATTTTCAACTAATTCATACGGGTTTTCGACAGCAATTCATGCCAGAATACAGCACTATAACTAGTCTGAGACATCCACTCTGGCATCGCCCCCACCCCCCAAAAATTACTTTTCAGACATTTCTTGTTAAAACTTTATTTTCAATTAATTCAATGGGGATTTTCACAAGCAATTCGTACCAGAGTACAGCACTATCACTAGTCTAAGACATCCACTCTGTCATCGCCCCAGCCCCCAAAAAAATACTTTACGGACATTTCTTGTTAAAATTTTATTTTCAACTCATTCATCCGGGTTTTTCACAAGCAATTCGTAACACAGTACAGCACTATAACTAGTCTCAGACATCCACTCTGTCATCGCCCCCACCCCCCCCCTCCCAAAAAAAATACTTTTCAAACATTTCTTGTTAAACCTTTATTTTCAACTAATTCATTTGGGTTTTTCACAAGCAATTCGTACCACAGTACAGCACTATCACTAGTCTAGATACAAGAACTACTTATTTAACAATAAAAAATTCGTTTTACTTCTTCGTATAGTATAACGTTAAACTATTAAATAAATTGACAACACTGTCCAAACATCACTTGTGTATTATACAGTACACAATCATCCCATCTCCCCAAAAATACTTTTCAGCCATTTCTTGTTAAAAATTTTGATTTCAAGTCAATCACACGGGTTTTTCGCTAGCAAGTCGGCTCTGGAGTATTCGCAAATGCTAAACTCTTTTTTTTTCCACCTTAATAGGATCAAATTTGCAAATGCTAAACCCTTTTTTGCAAATGTCAATCAAAGAATTCTGATTGTAGCGTCCAATTTTTTAAATAACAAAGCCTACACACATGTACACACTGTGCTTTCAAAACCCATCTGATTAAAAACATGAAAAGGTGCCAAGGAACGTAATCTCAAAACTTAATTTTTTTGGCAATTTGCACGTCTTTCTTATCAAAACAAAAACCTTGCCAACTTTTAGAATGTTCACGTGTAAGTTTAATGACACAGCCATGGGTTTTTCCTGCGCAATTCCAATGTATGTTTTCATGTACCGTTCAAATCAACAGCAATTTCAATGTATATTTTCATGTATATCTCAAATATATAGATACATTACTACTGGTGTTGTTAAGCCATGGTATCTGATTTGTATACAGTGTTTTTTCGATGTTGTTATTTGTTTTGTTTGTTTTGTTTTTTCACTTCCTTTTCGTATGTATTTGATGAACAGGAGATGTTTGAACTTCAAACTTTGAAAGTTATACACACATTAGCGCAAATCATTAACAAGAAGGAAATGACTAAACACGGGATTTTATAGGAACAATGCGATGTTAAAAATAAACACAACATAGGTTTCCCTGGGTCCAGTGGCTAAAAATGAGAATTTTACTTGGTCTGATCGACGGTGAACATAAACACTTTCCGCACGGCCCAACAAATTCCTGTTTTGTCATATTGTTCTTGTATGTTTTTAGCCAACCATTTAAAAATCCTTACTAAAATCGAGGTTGAACGTGCTTGGTGAAGTGGAATAAGTGGAATTTTTATTATTATTTTTAATCAGAAAAATCGGCGCGCCGTGGCACATCGTCGGTCTAAAATGGGCGGCGCGCCGCCAAAAATATTTTGGGGCGCGTGGCGGCGCGCCGCCGCCGATACTGAATCACACATTCGCCGCCGTCATTTCGGCGTGGCGCGGCTTCGGGGACTAGGCGGAAGGGCTGATGAAATCTAATGATGGTTTCCTGGGCTATGAATTTGTGAATGATAGAGGAAATGGAAGTGAAATTGAATTTCAACTTTATACTGCAGACAAAATTCTGAAGGTTGTAAAAGCAATCAAATCTAATTCACCAGGGAAAGATGGCATTAATTTTAAGACTTGTGTTATTTACTACCATACCTCGTACACATAATCAATCTTTCCCTCTAAACCGGCGTATTCCCTGATGCACTTAAAAGGGAAAAAGTCATCCCCGTTCAAAAAGGTGGTTCTAACCTAGATATTGAAAATTATCGACCCATATCAATCCTACCCCTGTTTTCAAAATTATTTGAAAAAATTGTGCATAAAAGGCTTCATGATTACCTTACGAAAACCGGGGCCCTATGGGAAGCCCAGTTCGGCTTCAGGAAATGTCACTCGACGTCGGACGCCGTGCATTCCCTCTGTGATACTGTAAATGCATTGAACGTGGTGAAATTCCTTTAACTATTTTTATTGATTTTGGAAAAGCGCTTGATACAGTGGATTTTAAAATTCTACTCAGACGTCTACAATCCCTTGGAGTTCGTGGTAACTTTCTGAAGTGGTTTGATAGTTTTTTTTTTTAGTGGCAGATCTCTTCAAGTTGTATTAAATGATGTTTTTCCTCTTCTTTTCAAGTGAAGTGTGGTGTACCCAAGGGGTCTGTCTTGGGACCACTTCTATACCTTGTGTTTATTAATTCAATGCGTTTCTACTTACCTGAGTGTTTTTTTACAACTTCTGCGGATGATACTGCTTTAACTGGGTCTAATCGATCCATTGATGATTTTTTGTTGAAAGTAAACAGGGTTTTAAAGTCTTTGTATTTACAAGTGTGAGCCTTTTGTCAGTGAATGTTAAAAAAAACTAATTTTATGATATTTAGAAGAGTTGGTAAGCAGCCAAGTGTTGATGGAGAGGTATTTTTAATGGTAGGGCTTTTCGTGGTAAGTGCGTTATTTCGGCTTCCAGCTTGATTGTAATTTATCTTGGAGGCCCAATAGTGATCTTGTTGCAGATAAAGTTGCTAGAGGTCTGGGAATTTTACCTCGATTAAAGCATGTTTTACCATTATCAGTTCTTCTATTACTATACCATACTATTGTTGTGCCTTATATTTCTTATATTTGTGTTCCTTGGTCTAGTATTATGCAAATTTTAAAAGAGTATAGATTCTTCAAAATAAAACAGTACGTCTTCTTGGTAATTATGTAGAAAATGTGAACGATACCGCGTCGGGTTTTAGGAAATTACGAGTGTTTAACATTATTCAGATTCGTGATTATCAAGCTGCTGCTTTTGCTTATCGATGTTGAAATGATTATGCCCAACAGTTTTTACTAATTTTTGGTACTCTTCTATTAGCTGTGAGACACGCGAAAAGTGGTTTGGTTAATGCTAATGAAATAAAACAATAAATGATGGAAATAGAATAGTTTAGAAACAACTTTCGGCTATATTTTTGCACATTTGGGGGGGGGGGGGGGTAAACCAAAGCAAATATTAAATACATAGCCTAACCTAATCTAGGTACCTTTTTCCCCCTAGACCCCAAAAAACTGAAGTTTAAATATTGTTAACGGAGAGATAAACCACTGTTTACAATGCTCGGCATGAATTCTTTGTCGAAAGAACCTGTCTGGCTAGTTTTATCGTATCTGATCTTCTTCGCATTATCGCGTGTCTTACAGCTAATAGAACAGTACCGATTTTTTTCAGGTAAATCGTTCGCTCCACAGGTTTGTGATTAGGGAGGTCGATAATTTGTTGTTGAGTACCGAGACACCACACGTGCAGGTTTTGGAATTAGGTATTTAACTCCGGCTATTTCGAATATTCCAGCTGGCATTCGAGAGGCAGAACACATGGGTCATTTAAAGTAAAGTTTTAGAAACATTTATTAGGAGAGGGTAGTTAATTTTTTTTTTGTTTTCTTAGATTTTGGTATTATCGTCCATGATCAGGCTTTTCGAGCCTTTCCCGGGCGGTTGTGTGTATATAGGCCTATAGTTTATTTGGTACCGGTGCATTATATCCAACACACGAAAGAAGTCAAGTTGGGTTAATGCTAATGAAACAAAATAAAATAGAATGAATATATAAAAATTTAGAAACAAATTTGAGCTATATAATTGCACATTCGGGTGAGGGGGGGGGGGTAAAGCATAGCATATATTAAATACTTAACCTAAACAAACCTAACCTAACCTAACCCAGGTATCCCCCCCCTAAACAACCAAAAACAACAGCTTAAATATTGTAAACGCTATAAGAAATCACGCTTTCGAACCCATTATTGGATTGCAATACACGTTTGGTTGGATATTATGTACCAGTACCGTTTATTTTGTAATTATTAGTAAAATAAATACGTACTCCTATGTTAAACGCACTCTTTTATATACTGCAATCATGGGCACCCACAAAGGGGGGGCGCCCATAAGGGGGGGGCCTTTATATATATTTTTATAATTATAAGAAACTTTCCACAGAATAATCTTTCAAAGAAAAGTAAAGAGCTCTATTAAGCCAAAAATGGGCAGAAATAAAGTCAAATATTCTTCCAAGCGTCAAACTACGATACACCCCTATCAACAACTAAATTAAACTCAATGTGAACAGAAATTATAATAAATAGCCGAGTCAACGCAAAAAGAGCAAAAATTAACATTAATCGGGCTGACAAACCCCATGCCTTTTCAAGACAAGAACATAACTTAGGCTTTACTGAAAAAAAGACCGTGGATTGTCAGTTTAATTTACCTATATTGATATTTATTCCTTAAAATAAAAAATGGTTAAAAAAAGTGAATAAAAGACTTTTTTTTACTTATTTAAGTAGAAAAAAAACAGTGAAAACATTTAGACATATTTTGTTTTCAGTAAAACGCAAATTATGTTCTGCTCTTGAGAACCCATGGGGGTTATCAGTCCTACTAATGCTAATTTTTGCTCGTTTCGAGTTTGACTCCGCTATTTGTTCTAATTTCTGTTCAATTTGAGTTTCATTTATTTATTTATAGTAGTGATTTGTGGTAGTTTTACGCTTGGATGATTACTTGACTTCATTTCTGTCCATTTTTGGCTTAATGGAGCTCTTTACTTTTCTTTGAAAAGCCTATTTTGTGGAAAAAGTTTTTTTTAGGTCAATTTCTGTTCGTTTTTTATTGACAAAGTCATTTTTATGATAAAAAATTTTTATTTTATATCTTTTCAGGTTTTTTTCCATAAGAATCCATAGTGTGGCATAATTGTGTTGGTTTGACATGCCCAATATCCCTAAAGACATAGTTGCTGGACCGTTCTACTATGCTGAACAAAATAGATGTCTCAAAATTTTGACTAGATGTGTTTGGGACATAAATTGGCTTGAGAGACGGGCTGATTGCCCTCCATTCTCTTTTTACTCTTAGAAAGGACCGTAGAACTTTCAATTTTGAATCAAATTAGCTTCTTTAAATGTTTCAATCATATTTCTAGCTATTATAGAGTGGTGCTGCCTATGATATTGCTTATAGGTCTTTTTGTAAACCTGCATGTATACAGTTTTTTCGTTTAATTGAAACGCCCCCTAAACACTTCCTAGAAGCTTCACTTTGATACCCTACGCTTCATTAGTTACAGTGACTGTATTGGTAGTACTAAAAGTATGTACATAGTGCCTTCTGGCTAGTTCAAAATCCCCACAACTTACTCTTAAAGATCTAACTTAATAAAATAAATTATTCTTGAGATATTGCTTTGACACCTTTTTGAAAGTTCACATGCTCATAATTTGTTTTGATTTAGTTCAACGTCCGCCTAAATATTTCTTATAGGCCTATTTGATTGCTGAAGACATTGTTATATTCTCTTGGACTATTGGCTACACAATGGCTGTCTCACAATTTCGATCGAATGTATTTGTGCAAAAGAGGATATCGGGGAGAGAGGGGCTAATTTCTCTCCATCACGCTTTACTCTTAAAATGGAACTAGAAGTATGCATTTCCAATCAAATGAGCCTCCTCTTAAAATCACAAGACGGTAAATTTTTTGTTATTAATATTACTGACTTATGAATAAATTGAACATACCATTCGGTGTCTTTTTCTATACTCTTTCCAAATATAATAATCATTTTTGTTGGAAATGAATTTTGCCCCACCCCTATAGATCCCAATTGCGGGTATATATTTGCATATTCGGGGGGGGCAAATTTTATTTCCGGTGTAAATGGGAGGTAAGTTTAAACTTTCCTCCCCCCCCCCCCCTATGTGCAAATATATACCCTGAATTGGTATATATATAGGGGTGGGGGTAAAGTTCATTTCCGACAAAAATGATTATTATATTTGGAAAGAGCATAAAAAGGCATCGAGTGGCATGTTTACTTTATTCATAAGTCAATAATATGAACAACGAAAAATTTACCAAAGGTAGTACCTTAATAGTAGTGTACAAATATAAAATAAAAGGAATTTGGTAAATATTTACCAAATCATATTATTGAGTAACAACTAAAGCGAATATACCATTCGATGCCCTTTTTTTATGCTGATTACGAATATAATAATCATTTCTATCGGAAATGAATTTTAACCACCCCCCCTCCTGTATATCCAATTCAGGGTATATGTTTCTACATTAGGGGGGATGGGGGTAAAGTTTAAACTTACCTCCCATTTACATCAGAAATAAAATTTGGTAAATATATACCAAATCATATTATTGAGTTAGGAGTAAAGTGAATACACCATTCAATGCCTTTTTTTATGCTGATTACAAATATAATAATCATTTCTATTGGAAATGAATATTAGCCCCCCCCCCCCGATATTTGCCGATTAAGGGTATATATTTCTACATTAGGGGGGTGGGGGCAACTTTTTAGGAATTTAATGTCAGAAAATACGGAGGGTAGCTGCCAACCACCCCCCCCCCGTTAAAGTTCTACCAAATCATATTATTGATTTAGAAAGAAAGTGAATACACCATTCGATGCCTTTTTTTATGCTGATTACGCAAATGAATTTCAGCCCCCCCCCCCCTATATATACCTAACCTAACCCAACCTAACCTAACCCGGAATTGGCATATATAGGGGGGGGGTGAAATTCATTTCCGATACAAATGATTATTATATTCGTAATCAGTATAAAAAAAAGGCATCGAATGGTGTATTCACTTTTGTCCTAACTCAATAATATGATTTGGTAGAACTTTACCCCCCCCCCCCCTGCGCAGGCTTGGAACCGCCACTGAGATAGGTTACTTCTAGATACCTTCCCAGAGGATTTGGATCTTTTTAGATTCCCATTCACCAAACTAACTTTCCAAAAGCCCCTCACATCGAAGTTTTTTAAAGAAAAACTAATACATACACGAAAAACATCCTTGAAAGAATTCCTGCTTTTTCTCGCGGGTTAACTTTTACATTCAGCTTTGCCTGATCCATTATTAATAGCAAATTAGCCAAAAACCACTTTTTCTAATAAGAGCCTTTACACTTAATTCACGTAAGCTCTTCTCAGGCTTATTCTGAGATCACTCTTGCAGGAGCGGAGAGACGATACTGAAAAATCATTGTTCTCATGTGTTGTTTAGAATGATTTATCTACTGCGCAAGCGTGTCCTTAACTAAAGTAGTATTATGTAACGTTAAGAATATTTTATTATTATTTGTCATGTAATTAATATGGGATTTAATCCCTTTTCTTGGAAAAGATGAGGAGTTTCGTCGGTAGTAAGTCTGCGTCTGTCGAAAGAATTAAAACAAATACGATTTATAACATTTGCAGGAGTACCAGGATCATTTTTAAATGAATTAAATCAGTATCTCTCTTTTTGACCCGGAATAGCAAAAAACTGGTATCAGAGCTGTACTAAAAAATATGCGAGAAGAGTCAAATCTGAACCAAGTGGATAATAAAACTTCGATTGTTTTTTTGGTGCAAAAACAATTGTTCTTACTTTTATATGCAATTTCCTTCTGTTTTTCGAAAATAGTTTGGTTTCAATTAGATTCAAGTGTGGCTTTTCTTTGGCCACGAGGTTTGGCAAAGGTGTTTTTAATTAGATTGGAAACCTTTCTTGAACTTGAGGCAACTCTGGAGATTCATTGATAAGAAATTTTAGAAATTTAGTGAAGTCAGTAAGTGTTACAGAGTCTGAAGACCCTAAAAATGGATCTGTACTTTTAAATGTAGTTTTATCACGCAATAACAAAAATTGTTGCAGGGATGCTATTTAAAGGGATCATATTGTCAACGATAGGAATTTCCACAAACATTACAAAACCGTTAAATTTAAAACTCAGAGAACGAAGTTTTAGAATTACTCGTTGATACTTAGCAGTAGTGTTAGGCGATATTCAATATCGAAATTGATATATCGATATATCGGAGCAAATATTGATATTGAACATCGAAACGTAAATATCGATATCGAAAATGATAGTTGAAAATGTTTGACTATTTTTCACTTTTTCTTCTATCTACCGGTAAATGTCCTGCAGATAAGATCCAACATAGAAAATTGTTTCGCAAATGGCCGAGAAGAAGAGCAATGATGTATCTAATCCATTGACTCATACATGCTGATACTCAACATACATACCTGCATCCTTAAGATGGTATAGTTTGTTCTCAAACTCAAAATACGTTTAGTCAGGAGGGACTGTCAAATGTTACTGAGGACCTCCGAAAGGGCTCGGCTGTTCCCATCAAAAGATACGAGCCTGAGAAAATTTGCGTGATTTTTGAAAAAGGGGAGAAACACCCCAAAAAGTCAAGGAATCTTAATCAAAAGCGCACCATCAGTTTCAGGATATCATGGAACCCTACCGTAAGAATTTCAACCTCCCCCTCTGCAACAATTTGGAATTTTGTATTTTTTGTTAGATAAAGATCACGGATGCGTTTTTATTTATTCTTTTTTTATTTTATTTTTTGCCAGGGTGATCGTATCAAACCAATAGCCCAAGAATATTGGGAAATGACTCGTTCGAACCAAAATAAAAGTTCTAGAGTATTTTTAAAGTGACCCAACATACTGGAGGGAAACTATCCCCCCTCCCACACCCTTTTTTCCCTGAGGTAATCCGATCCAAATTTTGAGATATCCATTTTGTTCAGAATAGCATAAAGATCAATTAACTGTGTTTCCAGAGATAACATGGCCCCCAAAACCTGACGGAAGGGCTTTAAGTTATGAATTTTGCCTATTGTTTTCGTATAGTATTTTTTATTTGTAAGTAAACATTAATTTTTCGGAGAGGGGAATTTTCTGTGGGTGGGTTTCCACGGGCAATATTTTCGATGGACATGGAAATTTGTCGTACTTTCTTCTTGCCGATTAAATTTTTCATGTAGAGATGTTCAGATGAATTTGTCATGATCCCCCTACAATACTGGGGAAAGGGCTATGAATTTTGCCAATTGTTTACATAAAGTATTTGTTATTTGGAAGTAAATACACATTGTTAGGAAGGGGAATTTTCCGCAGGGGGATTCTCCACGGCGAGAATTTTCCATGGGCAGGGAAGTTTCCGGAGAAGAGCGTAAGAGGGGAAATATTACACGGGATAATTTTCCAGAACTCATATGCAAAATTTATCTTACTTTCTCTTTGCTGATTCAATTTTACATCTAGAGATGTTCCGGGGACATTGTCCGGGGAAAATTTTAAGTGAGGTTTAAATTGTCTGCGGGACTTTTCCATGGGAGGGAGGAATTTCCAACTGGATAAACTCTCCATGGGGAAGTTTTCTGTGGAAGAAATTCTTCATGGTGGAATTTTCCGCAAGAGATTTTCTCCATGGGAAAATTTTCCACGGGAGAAATTTTTCATGGGAGAATTTTTCGCGGGAGAAACTTTCCATTCAGAGGTTGGAATTTTAAGGAAAGATTTCCCATCGAGGGGTTTATCCAGCATGAATTGAAAAAATATTAGAAATTAAATGAAAAACTTATCTTTTTTTTCAAATGAACTAGATTCATGGGAACGTATTTTCATCGTATTTTGCATATTTTCGTTGTAAAACACACTGAAAAATCATATTAAGAGCTCCCTAATTGAAGGATATGAACTAGATTCATGGGAACGTATTTTCATCGTATTTTGCATATTTTTGTTAGAAAACACAGTGATAAGCCATAATAAGAGCTATATTTGTGAGTTTTTCACTGAAAATTCCTTTTTTTTGCCAAGCCTTGACCTCCTAATTGAAGGATATGAACTAGAATCATGGGAACGTATTTTCATCGTATTTTGCAAATTTTCGTTAGAAAACACACTGAAAAGCCATATTAAGAGCTATATTTGTGAGTTTTTCACTGACAATTCCATTTTTTAGCAAAGCCTTGACCTCCCTAATTTAAGGATTTGAACTCGATTCATGGAAACGAATTCTCATAGTATTTTCCACATTTTCATTTGAAAACAAACAGAAAAGCCATATTAAGAGCTATATTTGTGAGTTTTTAAGTGAAAATTCCATTTTTTAGCAAAGCCTTGACCTCCCTAATTGAAGGATATGAACTAGAATCCTCGAAGCGTATTTTCATCGTATTTTGCATATTTTCGTTGGAAAACACACTGAAAAGCCATATTAAGAGCTATATTTGCGAGTTTTTTAGCAACAATTCTATTTTTTAGCAAAGCCTTGACCTCGCTAATTGAAGAATATGAACTAGATTCTTGGAAGCGTATTTTCCTCATATTTTCCATATTTTATTTTTATAACAAACTGAAAAGCCATATTAATAGCTATATGTTTGATTTTTTGAATGACTTTTCGATTTTTTTAGCGAAGCTTTGGCCTCCCTAATTGAAGGATATGAATTAGAACCATGGGAACGTATTTTCATCGTATTTTGCGTATTTTCGTTGGAAAATACACTGAAAAGCCATATTAAGAGCTATATTTGTGAGTTTTTCACTGACAATTCCATTTTTTAGCCAAGCCTTGACCTCGCTAATTGAAGGATATGAACTAGATTCATGGGAACGTATATATATACCTCCCTAATTGAAGGATATGAACTAGATTCATGGGAACGTATTTTCATCGTATTTTGCATATTTTCGTTTGATAAAACACTAAAAAGTCATATAAAGAGCTATATATTGGTGATTTTCTCTGTAACTACAATTATTTATAAACGCATAGAAAAAGCTAATAGTAGTATATGAACTAGATTCATATGAACTAGTTTGGTGGGTATAGTCTGGTTTGCTGGGTATAGTCTGGTTTGGTGGATATAGTCTGGTTTGGTGGGTATAGTTTGGTTTGGTGGACGACGTCTCTGTCGTCGTCTCTGTGTCGTCTCACAGAGACGTCTGTGTCGTCTGTGTCGTCTCTGTGTCGTCTCTGTGTCGCTTCTGTCTGTGTCGTGTCTCTGTGTCATCTCTGTGTCGTCTCTGTGTCGTCTCTCTATGTCGACAGACGACACAGAGACGACGAGACAGAGGCGTCGTCGTCTCTTTGTCGTCTTTGTGTCGTCTCTGTTTCGTCTCTGTGTCGTCTCTGAGTCACGACACACAGATACGACACAGAGACGTCTCTGTGTCATCTCTGTGTCAACTTTCTGTCTCTGTGTCTCTGTGTCGTCTCTTTGTGACACAGAGACGACACAGAGACGACACAGAGACGACACGGAGACGACACAGAGTCACGACACACAGTGTCGACGACACAGAAATGACACAGAGACGACGGCACGGTTGTCGTCTCTGCGTCATCTAACAAAGACGTCCGTGACGTCTGTATCGTCTTTGTGTCGTCTCTGTCTGTGTCGTGTCTCTGTGTCGTCTCTGTGTCGTTTGTGTCATCTCTGTGTCGTCTCTGTGTCGTTTCTCTCGTCTCTGTGTCGTCGACACTGCGTGTCGTTACTCTGTGTCGTCTCTGTGTTGACACAGAGACAACACAAAGTCACAATACACAGTTTCAACGACACAGAGACGACAGAGACGACACAGAGACGACACAGAGACGACACCGAGACGACACAGAGTCACTAAACACAGTGTCGATGACACATAGACGACAGAGACGACACAGAGACGACGTCTCTGTCGTCGTCTCTGTTTTATCTCACAGAGACGTCTGTGTTTTCTGTGTTATCTCTGGGTAGTATTTGTGTCATCTCTATCTGTTTCATGTCTCTTTGTATTCTCTTTGGCATCTCTGTGTCGTCTTTCTGTGTCAACAGACGATACAGAGATGATGACACAGAGGAATCGTCGTCTCTGTGTCGTCTCTGTGTCGACTCTCTGTCTCTGTGTCTCTGTGTCGTCTCTGTATGACACAAAGACGACACAGAGTCATGACACACAGTGTCGACGCCACAGAGCCGACAGAGACGACACAGAGACGCCGTCTCTGTCTCTGTCGTCGTCTCTGTGTCATTTTCTGTGTCAACTCTGTGTGTGTGTCATCTGTGTGTGTGTTTCGTCTCTGTGTGTGTGTCGTCTCTGTGTGTGTGTCTTCTTTGTGTATAGGTCTTCTGTGTTTTTGTTGTTACCGAGTTGGTGTCGTCTCTGTGTGTGTGTCGCCTCTGTGTGTGTGTCGTCTCTATGTGTTTGTTGTCCCTGTGTGTGTGTCGTTTCTGTGTGTGTGTCTTCTCTGTGTTGTTGTCGTCTCCGAGCGTTTTTCGTCTCTGTGTTTGTGTAATCTCTGTGCGTGTGTCGTCTCAGTGCATGTGTTGTCCCTATATGTATGTCGTCTGTGTGTGTGTGTGTCGTCTCTGTGTGTGTGTCGTCTATTTGTGTATCGTCTGTGTTTGTGTTTCGTCTCTGTGTGTGTGTCTTCTCTGTGTGTGTGTCGTCTCTTTGTGTGTCTCTGTCTCTGTGTGTGTATCATTTCTCTGTAATGGTCATCTCTCTGTGAGTGTCGTCTCTTTGTTTGTGTCGTCTCTGTGTTTGTGTCGTTTCCGTGTATGTGTCATCTCTATGTGTGTGTCGTCTCTGTGTGTCTTTTGTCTGTGTGTATGTTTCGTCTGTGTTTGTGTGTCGTCTCTGTGTTTTAGTCGTCTATTTGTGTGTCGTCTCTATGTGTGTAGAGCCGACACACACAAAGAGACAACACACACACAGAGACGATACACACACGAAAAGAAACACACACACAGAGACAACACACACACACACACACAAAGACGACACACACACAGAGACGACACACATACAGAGACGACATACACACAGAGACGACTAAAACACAGAGACGACACAAATACAAAGACGACACACACATAGAGATGACACACACTAAGAGACGACACACACAGAGAGACGACAAACACACAGAGACGACATACACACAGAGACGACACGTACAGAGAGACGAAACACGCACAGAGACGACACGCACACAGAGACGAAACTATACCCACGAAACCAGACTATACCCACCAAACCATACTATACCCAACAAACCAGACTATACCCACCAAACCAGACTATACCCTCCAGACCAGACTTTACCCACCAAACCAGACTATACCCACCAAACCAGACTATATCCAAAAAAACAGACTAAAAATAACAAACTAGACTGAACAAGAAAAACAAGATTATACACACCAAACTAGACTAGACCCACCAAACCAGACCATACCCACCAAACCAGACTATGCCCACCAAACCAGACTATACCCACCAAACCAGACTATACCGCCCAAATCTGACTAGACTCAACACAACAGACTAGCCCAAAAAATAAATTAGAGAAACAAATCACATCAATAGACACAACAAACCAGACCATACCCAAATAACCTGTAAAGAAACTACTACAGAGCCATTCAACACATAACAAGACTATAACTCCAAAAACAGAATACACCCCCACACAAAGTCTCTACACAAACAAAAAGCAAATCAAAACAAAAACAGAATAACCACACAAAAACAGACAATAACGACCCAAACAGAATATACCCACCCTAAAAGACAATAACCCCAAAAAAATACGCAACCCACAAAATCCGACTATCCCCGTCAAACCCGACACGCCATGCAAACCACGCCAATCAACAATAGAACAACCAATACAGACATTATCCACCAAACCGGAATAGATCAAAAAAAAATGTCACTGAAAAACTAAACAGACAATAATAGAAAGAAACGAATATAACAAAAAAAAAATACCATACCTCAAAAAACTGTCTATTCCCACACACACACTCCAAAACAACCTACACGAGAAAAACGACCAAAAACCAGACAATACCAACCAAACCAGACTATAAACTACAAACCAGACTATACCCACCAAACCTGACAATAACCACCAAACCATATTATTCCAACAAAAGCAGAAGATAACCACCAACGAATACTAGACAACCCACACAAGACACGACATCCACACCAAGATTCGACAACCACAACCCGACTATACCCACCAAACCAGTCAATACCCACCAAAAACGACTCTACCCCCAAAAGGAGGCTATACCCACCCAACCATTCAATAACAAAACAACCACACTCTACCACCACCCAACGACTCTCCACCACCCCGCAGCAACTCAACAAACCCAACGAGTCTCCAAACAGGCCTATGCATGACCAACAAAATCTGCCTCTAATCTCGAAACCAGACTATACTCCCCAATCAAGACAATACTTACCAAACCAGACAATACCCACCAATCCAGAATTTACCCACCAACCCACACTATAACAACCACAACCCACTCTACCCACCGAGCCAGACTCTACCCCCAACCCCCCACTATCCCCCCCAACCCAGACAAGCCCACCCAAACCAGACTAGCCCCACCCACAACGCTTATCATGGATGGTGGGTTAGCTTGGGGGCGGGGAGGGCTCGTGTGGTTTTGTAGGTATAGTCTGGTTTGGTTGTTATAAAGTATCAGTAAGTGTCTTATAAATGATATAAAGCATTTATAAGACAATTAAAATAGGGTATAAGTTTTTTAAGCGAATAAGGAAGAGACTGATTAGTAATAAAAAGATTTTTTAAATGCACTCTAATTGATTATGAGTGTTATAATTCAAAATTAAGAATACTATAATTTACACAACAATTTTTTAAAAGCACAATAATCGTTTGTATGTTTTTAAATTCAATAAAAAGAATCTTACAAATGATAAAAAGCTTTTATTAAATCATTAAAGCGTGATTAACTGTTATAGAGAAGCCGTAATAGTTTTATCAGTGATACAAAGCATAAATAAAGAACTGAATGTGTTTATAAGTGTTATAGAGAAGCCGTAAGAGTTTTATCAGTGATACAAATCATAAAAAAATGACCTGAACGTGTTTATAAGTGGTATACATTGTAGTAAGTCTCATCAGTGATACAAAGCATTTATAAAAAAACTAAAAGTGCTTATAGTTCTTATAAAGCTTCAGTCAGAGTCTTATAAGTGATTCAAAGCATTTAAAAAATCATTAAAAGTGTTTATATTTGTTATAAAGCATCAGTAAAAGTCTTATGAGTAAATAAATGCATGTATCAAAGAATTAAAAAGTTACTTAGCGTTATAAAGCATAGTTAATAGTCTCCTAAACTACACCAAAAATATATACAAACCCTAATTATATTTATAAGTGTTATAATGAATCTCTCAGAGTCATATAAGAAATACAAAGATTTCATAAAAGCGCTAAAATTGTTTATAAGTTTTAAAAGTAATCGAGAAGAGTATAATAATTTATACAAATATTTTATCAAATCGCTAATTTCATTTGTAAGTCTTTTAAGTCATCTCTCAGAGAATTTTAATAATTACAAGTCTATTATAAAAGCATTATAAGCTTTAACTGGTGTTATTAAGCAACAGTAAGAGAGTCATCTGTGATATAAAGTATTTTTACGAGAACTCAAAGCGTTTATAATTGTTATAAAGTATCAGTAAGAGTCTTATACGTTATACATATGATTTATAAGACCAATAAGTACTATTATTTTTTTTTAAAAGCATTATTTATAGTTTTAACAACGATAAAAATCCTATAGAAACGCAATTATTTTGTTTACAAGTGTTGACAGGCTTCAAAAAAATTATAAAAGGTAATACGAAGAGCTAGATTATACCCACCAAACCAGAATATACCCACCAAACAAGACTATGCAAACCAAACCAGACAATAACCACCAAACCAAACTATTCCCAACAAACCAGACTATACCCACCAAAACAACAATATACCCACCAAGCAAGACTATAACCACAAAACCAGACTATACCCAACAATCCAGCCTATACACACCAAACCAGACTATAACCATCAATCCAGACTATACCCACCAAAGCAGTCTATACCCACAAAGCCAGAATATACCAACAAAACACGACTATACAAACCAAACCAGACTAGATCAACCAACACAGAATAAATCCACCAAACCATACATTACACACCAAACCAGACTATACCCACCAAACCAGACTATACCCACCAAACCAGACTTTACCCACTATACCCACAAAACCAGACTCTACCCACCAAACCAGACTATACCCACCAAACCAGAATATACCTACCAAACCAGACTATACCCACCAAACCAGACTATACCCACCAAACCAGACTATACCGACCAAACCAGATTATACCCACCAATCCAGACTATACCCTCCAAACCTGACTATGCCCACCAAACCAGACTATACCCGACAAACCAGACTATACCCACCAACCCATACTATACCCACCAAACCAGACTATACCCACCACACCAGACTAGACCCACACCCCCCCCCTATCCCCAAACCCGCAGCCTCGCCCCCTACCACACCCATGGCACCACCCCCACCCCCCGGCTCTGCACCCCACCAATACCCCCGCCAAAACCGCCTATCCGGGAGGGTGGTTGATATTGGTTGGGTGGAGGGCGAGGCGGTGGTTTGAGGGTGAAGCGTTGTTTGGGGGTATAAAGTATCAGTAAGAGTCTTAAAAATGTTAAAAAGCATTTATAAGACACTTCCAAGCTTTTTTATTATACTGAAAATAACAAGTTCTATACTTATCATATATAAAAATCATTTGTAAAAGCACTAAAAGTGTTTATGATTTTTATAATTACACAGTAAGAATATTATAAGTTACAACAAAAAATTTTTAAAAGAAATATACTCATCTGAATGTGTTATAATTAAATAATAGAAGTCTAACAAATGATAAAAAAATTTCTTTAAAGCATTAAAGCGTTAATAACTGTTATAGATAATACTCAATATAATTGTCATTGGTACAAAGAATATATAACATAATTCAATGTGTTTATAATTCGTATACATTGTAAGTAAGTATCATAAGTGATACAAAGCATTTATAAAAAAACTAAAAGCGCTCATAAGTGTCATAAAGCTTCAGTAAGGGACTTATAAGTGATTCAAAGCATTTATAAAATCACTAAAAGTGCTCAGAGTTTTAAATAAAAATCTGTAAGTTTCTTATAATTAAAAAATATCTCGTATCACATCAATAAAAACTAAAAAGTATTATATAGGAATATTTAATGGTATTATAATTGCTACAAAAATATTACAAAAACCCTAATAAAGTTTATAAGTTATATAAGGCATCTCTAAGAGTCTTCTAAGCCATACAAAGCATTCATAAAAGCATTAAAAGCGTTAATAAGTGATATAAGGAATCGGTAAGATTCTAATAAGTGAAACAAAGAATTTATCAAATCACTAATTAAATTTGTAAGTGTTTTAATTCATCTCTAAGAGAATTTTAAGCATAACAAGTCTTTTATATTATTATTAAAAACTTTACTAGTTGTTATTAAGCTACCTTAAGAGAGTTATCAGTGATACAAAGTATTTTTACGAGCAATAAAAGTTTTTTTAAGTGTTATAAAGTAAAAATAAGAGTCTTACAAGTGATACAAAGTATTTATTAAACCACTTATTTCGTTTATAATTGTTTAAAAGCATCAGTAAGAGTTTTATAAACGATTCAAAGAATTTAGAAAAGCACTATAATCGTTTACAAGTGTTATAAAGCTTCAATAAGAGTCTTATAGGTGATACAAAGCAGCAAACTATACCCACCAAACCTGACTTTACCAACCAAACCTGAATATACAAAAAAAACAATTCAATAACTAACACAAAAGAATACTCTCACAACAACACCCTAATCCAAACAAAACAAGCCAATCAAAAAATCGCAAGACTATCAACCCCACAACACACTCTACAACCAACAGCAGACTAACTACACAAAACCAGACTCAACCCATCACACACGATACTACAAACAACACATTAAAATACCTACCAAGCAAGATAATACCAACCAAACAAGACTATAAACAAAACAACAGAGTAGATCAAACAAACCCGACTATATACGCAAAACAATACTTCAAAAACATATCCCTAATAGAACACCCAAAACCGAAAATATCACCGAACACCAAAGAAAAACAACACCACCCACTATCACAACCAAACCAGCCACTCCAACAAATACCATACAATACACACTAAACCCAACTATACAGACTAAACAACAAAAAAACGTAAAAACAACAAAATAACCGCAATCCACAACAAACCAGAAAATAATCACAAAAACAGACAATACCCAACAAACCAGACTTTACCCACAATACCCACCAAACCAGACTATACAAAACAAACCAGAGTATACAAATCTATCCTGACAATACAAAACTAAACTGACTATAATCGCCTAACCACAATATACCCAAATAACCAGACTATACCTACACAAAAAGACACTACACACCACACCAAAAAAACCGAACACACCCAGACTCTACACCACCAACCACACGATACCCACCAAAACTACACTAGACAAAAAAAGAAAGAAAATAACCACCAAAACTTCCTACGAAACAAACACACTAATATACCATACAATCAAGCCAATAAACCTATAAAATTACCATAAAAAAAAAACAAGAATATGAAACAAAAAACTGTTGAACCAAAAAACATAAGAAAAACCCCAACATAACAATCTAATTCCACCAAACCAGTCTATACAACAACAACCAGCCTATCCCCACAAAAGCCGACTATCCACACAAAACCAGACTTTACCACCAAACCCGACTATACCCACGCAGAGCCGGACTATGCCCGCCAAGCCGGCCTATGCCCACCAAACCGGACTTTGCCCACTATACCAACCAAACCAGACTATGCCCACCAAACCAGACTATGCCACGCAAACCGGACTATGCCCGCAAACCGGACTATAATCGCGAAACCGGACTATGCCCACCAAACCGGACTATGCCTGCCAAACCAGACTATGCCCACCAAAGCAGACTATGCCACCAAACCAGACTGTACCACCAAACCAGAATATGCCCGCAAACCGGACTATACCCACCAAACCGGACTGTGCCCGCCAAGCCGGACTATGCCCACCAAACCAGACTATGCCCACCAAACCAGACTATACCCGCAAACCAGACTATGCCCACCAAATCTGACTATGCTCACCAAACAAGACTATGCCCGCACCAAACCAGAGCTATGCCCACCAAACCAGACTGTACCCACCAAACCGGACTATGCCCGCCAAAGCAGACTATACCCACCAAAGCCAGACTATACCCACCAACCCAGACTATACCCAACAAACCAGACTATACCCACCAAACCAGTCTATACCCACCAAACCAGACTATGCCCACCAAACCAGACTATACCCACCAAACCAGACTATACCCACCAAACCAGACTATACCCACCAAACCAGACTATACCCCCAAACCAGACTATACCCGTCAAACCAGACTATACCCACCAAACCAGACTTTACCCACTATACCAACCAAACCAGACTATACCCACCAAACCAGACTATAACCACCAAACCAGACTATCCCACCATACCAGAATATACACAAATAAAACGCATAGAACAAAAAACACCGCCTATACCTACCAAACCAAAATTTTTCCCCACAAAAATTCAATTAACAATTTCACGAGCAAATACAAACAACACACGCCTCTCCCTACACCATCAGCATAACAAACTCAAACCAGACTATACCCACCAACCCCGACTATACCCACCCCACCATATTATACAAAACCACCATGAACAGAACCTAACCACAAGAATCGACCCACCAAACCAGACTCGACACCACAAACAAGTCTTAGAAATTATATCACGACTAGACAACCAAATAATGAAGATAAGAACAATTAAATAATATAATTAACAGTTCAGGCTCTCAACACACCAGCCGTCTCTCCACACCCCACCACAAACTACCTACCAACGGAGAATCGAAAATAAACACAATACTTTTACCTCCAAAGCAGACTAGACCATCAACTACACACGGTAGACACCAGACCAGAATACACCCTCCAAACCTGACTTGACACAACAAACCATACAATACAACCCAACACAGAATAACCACCACAACAAATAAACTCCCCCACCACATCGACTATCCAACCCAAACCAGCATATCACCACACCCCACCTCATTCCCACCAAACCAGACTATACCCGTCATAACAGTCTATACCAACAACAACCGACTATACAGACTATACAAACCAAACTAGTATAAAACCAACAAAACAGACATTACCCACAAACCAAGAATATACCAAAAAAAACAGACTAAACTCAACAATACAGACACTAACAACCAACCCAGACCATACCAACCAAACATTACCCAACAAAACCAGACTATACCCACCAAACCAGACTATACCCACCAAACCAGACTATACCTACCAAACCAGACTATACCCCAAACACCCCAATATCCCCCCACACCATGCCTATAAAAAAACCACCAGAATCTACCCACCCAACCTGATTATACCCACCAACCCTGACTATACCCACCAAACCTGACTACAACCACCAAATCAGAAAAGACCTAACCAACCCGACTATACACCCCACTCCACACTATACCCACAAACCCAGCCTATACCCACAATACCAACCAAAACAGAATATAACAAACAAAAACGACGCGACAAAATTCACAAGAATTGAAAATAAAAAACCTTATATAATCAACAATACAGAAATTCCCACAAACTACCGAATTTTAATAACAAAAAAGTATCGCACCCCCTAACATCCCTCTAAGAAACACACAAGAATCTCACCCCCCCATCAGACTATACCTACCAAACAAGATTATACCCAAAAAACCAGTAAATAACCACCAAAACTTACTATAACCTCAATCCATGACATTCCCAAAAACAAAAGTCTTTGCCCAACAAACCAGACTTTACCACCAAACAAGAATAGACCCACAACACCAGAATAGACAAAACAAACAAATCTATGCCCATCAAACAAGAATATAATAACAAAACATGAAAATACCCTAATAATCTGTATATACTCAAAAATTCCTGATATCACAACACCACACAAATCTCCACCAACCACACGAAACTCAACCAAAGACAAGACTACACCACGAAACCCCACTCTCCCCACCAAACCAGACTATACCACCAACAAAGACAATCCACCCACCCCCAGAATTTCAACAACCCCACAGCCTAGACCCACCACACAAGTATATTCCCAAATAAATAGACTAGAACCACACCAACAGAATATAACCCCCACTTCAGCCACTAACCACACATCAAGATTTTACCCGTCAAACACGCATCAACACACACACCAACAATATACCCACTATGCCCAACAAACCACACTATAACAAACCTTCCTGTCTAAACACAAAAAACTAGTATAGACCCACCGCAAAATAATCTACCCACCAAACCAGAATATACTCAAAAGAACATACTATACCAACCAACCAGAGCAGACATCCCAAAACAGACTATATCCACCAAAAAACTACAATCCACACTAAACGAAAAAAACCCCACAAAAAAATACTAACTATCACACACAAGACAAACACAATCCATCAACAAATAAACCAACCAACCACCCACTCCCCCACAAACCAGATTATACCCACAAAACCAGACTATAACCACCAAACCTGACTATACCCACCAAACCCAGAAAATACCCCCCAAACAAGATTATACCCACCACCCCAGACTATACCCACCAAACCAGACTATACCCACCAAACCCACCAAACTGAGAATTCCATTTTTTTTTAGCCAAGCCTTGACCTCGCTAATTGAAGGATATGAATTAGAATCATGGGAACGTATTTTCATCGTATTTTGCATATTTTCGTAGTAAAACACAATGAAAAGCCATATTATGAGCTATATTTTTGATCGTTCCACTGAAATTGATATTTTTTAGCCAAACCTTTACTTCGCTAAATGAGTAATATTAAACAGAGTTATGGAAACGTATTTTCATCGTATTTTGCATATTTTCGTTGTAAAACACACTGAAAAGCCATATTAAGAGCTATATTTGTGAGTTCTTATAAGTTATTCAAAGCATTTGTAAAAGCACTAAAAGTTTGTATTGGTTTAATTAAAAAACTGTAAGTTTCAAAGTATAAAAACAAAGCTTTTATAAAAGCATTAAAAACTTTTTAATTGAATTAAGGCAAAGTTAAGTTTATTAAAAACGATTACAAACTTTTATAACAACCCTAATAATGTTTATCAGTGTTTTAATTCATAAATCATAGTCAAATAATAACAAAAAATCTTTCATAAAATAGCAAATAGCGTTTATAAGTTATATAAAGAAAAGGTAATAGTCTTATAATGGATAGAAATCATTTATAAAAGCGCTAAATACATTTATAAGTGTTATAAGGCATACAAAGAGTCTTCTAAGCAAAACAAATATTTTATATAATTATTAAAAACGTTTATAAGTGATATAAAGCTACAGTAAGTGAGTTATATGGGATATAAAGCATTTTTACAAGCACTAAAAGTGTTTTTAATTGTTATAAAGTAACAGTATGAGTATGATAATTTATACAAATTTTTCTTAAAGCCACTTTGATATCTGAATTGTGTTTAAAATTATAATTAAGAGTTTAATCGACGATTAAAAGAACAGAGAAGTTAACTAAAATTGGGACCTAGATAGATAACGCTTCAATCGAAGTATTAATGGTGAGGCAAATAAGCAGACTATACCCACCAAGCCTGATTTTAACCACAATAACAGACAATAACACAAAAACCTTTATTGAACTATAAAAAAAGAAAAAAACACCCTCACCCCAATATCAACAACAAAACACGACACTCAACCCAACGAACGAATAACCATCCCACAAACCCTTCTCACACCACCAGCACACTAGCTCCCCAACTCCAGACAAAACCCATCAAACCATACTAGACACATCAACAAATAAAATACCAACCAAGCAAGATAATACACACAAAAAAAGAGTAAACCAAAAAATCCATAATATATAAAAAAACCAACACTAGACCCAAAAACCAATAAAAGACAAAAAAAACCTGACTATCCCAACCCATACCCAAATTACACCAAATAACCGACTATCCCGCCAAAACCAGACAATACCCGCCAAACCAGCCTATACACACCACAACAGACTTTCCCCACTATACCCACAAAACAATAAAAATCCCACCAATCCACACTATACCCACCAAACCAGATTATATAAACCAACAAAGACTAGACCCACCAAACCAGACAATCAACAAATAAACCGAAAATCCACAATATAACCACCTATATAGACAATTCGAAATAAAAAGGACTTTACCCACTATACCCAACAAAAATGAATCTGCCAAACTAAACAGAATATACTAGAAAAAAAAGAATATACCAACAAATCCTGAATATAACTAAAAATAAAGTATCTCAACACCACACCAAAATATCACAACACACCAAGCATCTACCCCAACAACAAAATTAGACACACCAAACCCGAATAGCCATAAAAAGCAAATATATACCCACCCCAACCAGCCTTGCAACAAACAAAAATAATATCTTAACAAAAAAATAGTATACACATATAACAATATAATCACCACAAAACAAGAATATGAAAACAAAGCAATTTAAAAAAAACAAAACAAGAAAATAAAACAAAAACCAGACTATTTAAACAAAAAACGACTCTACCAACAAAACCCGACAATCCCAACAACACCAGACTATCACCACCAAACCAGACATTCTACACCAAACCAGAATATACACCCAAAACAAGACATGACACGCAACACACGAAAATAAATAAAATACCCGAAAATCCAAAATCAAAAACCAAATATCCACAATTCCAAACCCAACAGCATCTATCCCCCACAAACGACTCGACCCACGAAACCAGAATATACCAACCAACCCTGTCTTTACCTACATATCTAGAATAGACAAAACTAAGCATAATAGAACGAACAAAACAGTATCGATAACAAACTCAAGCCTCTAAAAAAAAAACACGTATCTATAAAAACCTCCAGCAAATCCCACAAACAAACCAAAGGTCACAAAAAACGAAACGATGACCACCAAACAAGACTATCCACCCCGATCCATACTATACCCACCAAATCTGACTATACTCACCAAACAAGACTATACCCACCAAACCAGACAATACCAAACAAACCAGTATAGACACACCACACCAGCCCCGCACTAAATAACAAGCCGAGTCCCACCAGACATGTCTACACCCTCAAAACCTGGCTTGACCCTAAAAACAAGTTTATACCCATCAAACACGCAAATACCAAACAAACCAGTAAATACACAAACAAACAGCCACTCAACCAAAAAAACGAATTTACCCACCCAAAAAGACTCTAAACCAAACAGCAGACAATACACACAAACCAAGACAATAACCCACCAAACCCGACTTTACCCTGCAAACCAGACTATACACCCCAACCCAGACGATACCAACTATACCACAAAATCCACACAAAAACATACAAACCACACAATACAAAATAAAAATTAATCTAACCAAAAAAACAGAATATAATCACCAAAACCGACTATACCCACCAAACCAGAAAATACCAACCAAACTATACACACCCAAACCATACTATACCCACCAAACCAGACTATACCCACCAAACCATACTATACCTACCAAACCAGACTATACCCACCAAACCAAACTATACCAACAAAACCTGACTTTACCCACCAAAACTTATTTTCCCAAAAAACACTTAATATCAAAACATAACAAGAATTTACAAACAAAAACATAATTTAAACAAAACACCTTATTAGACCATCCAATCCCTACTATCCACCCCAAACCAGATTATACCACCCAAACCAGACTATACCCCACAAACCAGAATATACCCACAAACCCAGACTATACCCACGAAACCAGATTATACCAACCAAACCAGACTATATCAACCAAACCTGACTATACCCACCAAACCAGACTATACCCACCAAACCCGACTATACCCACCAAACCAGACTAGACATTCCAAATCCGACTATACTCAACTATCCAGGTATTCCACCCAAAAGCACTCAAACCCCCCCCAACCCCCCGCACGAAAACCAAACAGCATCTACAACAACATCCCGAATCTCCATACCCACCACGACTATACCCACTATACCCACAAATCCATACAATACCCTCAAATCCAGACTATACCCAACAAACCAGACAATACCCCACAAACCAGACTATACTCACCAAACTAGACTCTACACACCAAACCAGACTATACCTACCAAACCAGACTATACCCACCAAACCAGACTATACCTCCCAAACCAGACTATACCCACCAAAACATTCTATACCCACCCATCCATACTATACCCACCAAACCAGGCTATACACATCAAACGAGAGTATTCGCACCAAAACAGAAAATTCTCAACAAACCAGACAAACAACCCAAAAACCGACAAGAAACCCAGCAAACGTCACTCCACACAAATCCAGACTATACCCCCCAACCCAGACTAAAGCCCACCAAACCAGA
>NC_142795.1:97030039-97126890 GCF_049724085.1 Artemia sp. Qi Xiang Cuo | reverse complement strand
AGTGATTAAATAAAAAAACAAGTTTTTTAAACTGAAAGTAAGGAGCGACATTAAAACTTAAAACGAACAGAAATTATTCTGTATATGAAAGAGACTGTCCCCTCCTCAACGCCTCGCACTTTACGCTAAAGTTTTTTATTTTTTAAAAAAATAAAGTTGTGAGACAGAGTCAAAATTTAGCGTAAAGAGCGAGGCGTTGAGGAGGGGACAGTCTCTTTCATATACGGAATAATTTCTGTTCGTTTTAAGTTTTAATGTCGCTCCTTACTTTCAGTTTAAAAAAACTTGTTTTTTTTTATTTAATTTTTGAACGTTTTTGAATAAATGCAGGTTTTGATCTTGGCTCACCGTACATGAATAATTAAAACAAAATTTTCACATTAATTTACTTTTATTTAGTTAAACGGCTTTCTCGAAACTTGTTTAATTTTATTTACGAACGTTTTTATTAGTAATAAATATAAGTAACTTACGAATTAACTTACGTAACGAACTTATCTGTTCATATATTTTTAATACATTTATTAGGGGGTTCGCCCCCTAGTCAATACCTTGCTCTTTAATCGAAAGTTCAAATTTTGTTCCAATTCTTTAGAAATGACCGCTTAATCACAAAGGCCGTTAATTAGAATAAATAGCTCTTATGAAAGTACTAAAAAATCTTTGGCTTAAAGAGCGAGGCATTGACTACGGGGTGAACCCAATTATATATGTAATATTTTCTGTTCGTTTGAAGTTTCGACGTTGCTGCTGTTGCAGTTGAAATACTTGTTTTTTTATATTAAATTTATGATCTTTTTTTAAATAATGCTGGGAAGTCCGGCGTCCCCTTCATAGCAATGTCCCTTCCCCCATGAAAACTTCCTTCATGGAAAGATCCTCCCACATACCCTCTGACCCCCCCCCCCCACGACCAGGAAAAATATCTCTTGAAAACGTATGTGTACTTCCAAATAACCAATACTATTTATGTTAACATTGGGTAGAGATAATAACTTACAGACCTCCCCCCGAGAGCGTCGGGGGATCAGGCTATCATAAAGGACATACTAACTATATTTTTAAACATGCTGAACAAAATGGCTATCTAAAATTGTTTATCAGGTGACTTTTAGAAAAAAATGAGCGTGGGAGGGGTCCTAGTTGCCCTCCATTTTTTTTGGTCACTTAAAAAGGGCACTAGAACTTTCAATTTCCATTCCAATGAGCCCTTCCACGATATTCTAGGACAACTGGTTCGATACGATCACCCCTGGGAAAAAAAACAAAAAAAAACACACAAACAAACAAATAAACACGCACCCGTGATCTTTCTTCTGGCAAAAAATGCAAAATTCCACATTTTTGTAGATGGGAGCTTGAAACCTCTACAGTAGGGTTCTCTGATACGCAGAATATGATGGTGTGATTTTCATTAAGGTTATATAACTTTTAGGGGGTCTTTCCCCCCTTTTTCGAAAATCAGCCAAATTTTCTCAGGCGCCTAACTTTTGATGGGTAGGATTAAACTTGATGAAATTTATATATTTGAAATCAGCATTAAAATTTGATTCTTTTGATGTATCTATTTGTATCAAAATACCGTTTTCTAGAGTTTCGGTTACCATTGAGCCGGGTCGCTCCTTACTTACAGTTCGTTACCACGAACTGTTTGACCAAAAGATTGGAGGGTAACTAGGCGCCATCCCACCCCTTTTCCCCCGAAATCGTACTATAAAATTTTTGAGAAATCCATTTTGTTCATCATAGTTGAAAGGCCCAATAACTATGGCGTTAGATATCACTTGACCCTCCCCCCCACACACCCCTAGGGGAATAGTCTTTAAGTTATAAAAGTTGTCCCTTGTTTACGCATAGTGTTTTTTGTTGGGAAGCAGGCATACATTTTAAGATGGGAAGACGAATTATCTGCTAGGTTTTTTTTCACTTGGTTAACTTCATGGGGAGATAAGGGAATTTTCCAGAACTCCTATAATTTTTTTTTTATATTTCATGCTTTCTCTTTTCTGTCTCAATTTTACGCGTTGTTAAGGGTAGTTGCCCTTAACAGCTGTTAAGGGTAATTGCCCGAGCAATTTTTCCCCTGGATTGAATTGTCTAGGTAATAAATCCGGGAAGAGGGTATAGTCTCGTGGAGTTTGTGCTAAATTTTATTTGACTATTTAAAAAATGATAAGAAATTAAATTTTAAAAACAATTTTCTTCAATTGAAAGTAAGGAGCAAGATTAAATCTTGAAACGAATAGAAATTGTTTCGCATATGAAGGTGGTTCCCCCCTCCTCAACACTGTGATGTTTAAGTTCAAGTTTTAATTTTATCCCAATTCTTTAAGAAGGGCTTCTGAAACACTATGTTTGTTTAATTGGAACAGTAAGAATCTTTTTTCTAAAGTACTAAAAAATTTAGCGTAAAGAGTGAGGTGTTGAAGAGGATATATACACTGTAAAAAATTGTTTGAGATTCAAAAAAAATTGTTTGTTACGTTTATCAACAAAAATCACACAAGGGTTCTCTTTTTTAATTAGAAAAAATTTAACTCAGAGGGTTACATATGTTAAGCATTGGTGTTTTTTAGGATGGGGTAGCAGCTTCACTATTTTCTAGCTAAGGAAAATCACAAAAGAAATGCATTGCTGCATTTTGTTTATTAATGCATTTTAATAAACAAAATTGTTTATTAAAAGGGGCCTGAAAGTTTCAAGTTAAAACCCTTAGCTGCTCCTAAATGATTACGAATACACCCTTTTTTTAAGCCATTTGTATATATTGTCCTTTGATTTAGTTAAAAGTGCCCCTCAGCATTCACTAAAATTTCACATTGACACCCTAACTCTTTTGAAACACAATTGGGTTAGAACATTCCTTCCTTTCTCAATGATAAATCCTGTGTGTAAACAATCAAAAATTGCATAATTTTTAAATCGCCCAATAATTTGCCTGAAAATAAGCGTATTCTTCATTGTTAATATTTTAAAAAATTATTTATTTTTTTCTCTGGATAAATATTTTTCAAATTTTACTCCTCCTCAAGGTGCACATAGTGGTTTTCTATTTAGTTCGAAATACCCCTCAGTATTCACAGAAATTTCTTATTTAGACCCTTACTCTTTTATGACACAACCAGGTCAGAACATTTTTCTCTTTCCCAATGACTAATCCTGTGTCGCCAATCATAAATATTGTATAATCTATAAATTATCAAATAATTTACCCTAAATAAGCGTATTCTTTCTTGTCAGCGTTCTATCAATTGCCCTCATGTTTTTTCTTTAATTGATTTTTTTTTCTTCCTCAGCGTGATTATAAAGACTATTGCTGAGAGTGAAACAAAGTTCTTCTTATGTGTCTGCTTTTTACCTTTTTTTTGTCATTTTGTCTTCTAAAATCAGGTGATAACTTGAAACCCTGCTATTGAAATTTTGCTTTCTCAAGTTAACGACCGCCTTCTAAACCTGTTTGCATTCGTCAAAAGATAACCACCCTTTTTTATACAGTAAGATCTCTTCTGCATAGATAATTTTCGGTAACCATACAGTCCGGCCTTTAAAGGATTTATTCCTGTCAATTAATCAGTCAAGTTTATTATTATGCCAAAATATCCAAAAGAATAGCTCTGGCATGCCAGAAAAAAAGATATTATTCACTGTGAAATGTTATTATAATGTTTACAAAAGCATGGCACAAGAGAATGATCATATTGCACACTACAATTAGCTGGAGGGAGCTTAAATTTTTCTTTTCTCCAGTTTTACCCCCGGTTGGCGCGTGGATTTTCAGGAGTTAGTCGAAACTCTGGCAGGATACTGAGAAAAAAATCCGAGGAACTTTGATGTCTTTGGTGTCTGCTTATTTTTAAGTTCAACGCATTGCATCCTGTTGCTCAGAAAACTGGCAATCTCTCTAACAAGAAATCGTCGAGCCTTCATTTCAGCTGTTCCAGAAACGACGATATAATAGTTTAAGAGGTCGAACGCCTTGATCATGTCCCCAATAAGAACATCGACGTAAGAGCCAGGATTTTCAAGGTGGCTCAGGATTTCTTCCATCACGATGACAAGGTAGTATAAAGTGCCGTTATTGGGGCAGAATCCAAATTGCCGTGAATCAAGCGATTTCTTGATGCCGTCATAGAGCCAGCTAAATAGAAAATCTTCAAAGATTTTTGAGAATTTGGAAGTCTTCGAGATAGGCCACAGGTCTTTAACTTGTGTAGGGTTCGGCATCTTTGGGATAGGGAGGATATACGCCACCTTTAATCGCTGGGGGAAGTTTACCTCAACAGGACACTGATTGAAAACTACAGCAAGTGGTGTAGACATTGCCTTCGAACACTGGGCAATGATTTTGGGGTGGGGGACGTTGAAGGGACATGATTTCTTATTCTGGTCCATCTTGCGAATCTTTTTCTCGACTGCTAGGGGAGTGATTATCGGGATTTCCATTCAGTGTTCCGTTGAATTCGGATAGTTGCTGCAGAGGTTGATGTTTTTACAGCATGGCTGAGGGTAAATAAGTTAAAGATTAACAAGGCTAACTTTATTATTTGTTTGCGATCATCAAATATTTACCCGTTGGTAAAGGACTGAGATTTGCCTAATGGTGTTATAAAACGGACTGCGACTTTTAAATACCTTGGGCTTTTGGTAGATGTAATTTTACATTTTAAGCAACATTTTACTATAACAAGCTAAATTATGGCAAGAAACCTTTGTATAATGAAGAAACTCCGTCATTTTTTTCCTAAGTCTGTCCTTAGCCATCTTTATTTTTCCTTAATACACCCATATATACTTTATTGCTCGAGTATTTGGCTCTCTACTTTCTCTTCTACCCAAAAACCAATAAGAGTTCTACAAAATCATGCAGTAAGAATTTTAGCCGGTATATCTCCACGTATGTCTGTTAGAGAAATTTACCCAACTTTAAAAATTTTGCCGGCTGCAGGCCTTCGTGAGTTCTATGTATTGTGGTTTATTTTTAGACTGCAGCAGGATGCTCAGCCTCGTTGTTTTGGTGATTTATTGTCCATTAGGTCTACTGTTCATTCTCATGATACAAGGGGTAGCGCGGACTTCTGTGTATCTAGAGGTATATCTTCCCGTTCATGTTTTTCTGTTTTTTATAGAGGTAAGCGGAAATGAAATAGTTTGAATAGTGATATTAAGACTATTGGTGACCCCAATATTTTTAGAAAAATCATTAAGGAACTGCTTTTTGCTGAATATGACTTTTGACTGACTGATTGATTTATTTATTGTGGGGGTTATGTTGATATGATGTTCCCAGAGGAAGTATAATATATGATATTATTTTGTATTTATTGTTTAGTGTGATGGTATTAGTGGTGTCGGTGGCCAAGTATTTTTTGTTTTATGGATTTTGTTTACTCTACCTCCCCCACGGACAAGCTTTGCTTTTTAGGGGAGGCAGCAATAATTTTTTGTTGATATGTTTTTTTTTTCAATAAATCCTTCTTCTTCTTAGAGCAGATTTCGGTGAAGTAGGAGTTTTTTTCGTCCGCTGACAAGGATTTCCCCTCTTGATCAAGAAGTCCGGGGTTCCGAGATGGACGACTGAGTCAAGGGGAGACGACTACAGTCTTGACTCTAGTGTGGAATTTCTTGGGATCTGTATTCGAAAGTTGTTCAACTACTTTGGCTCCGTATTGTCGGCGGGTGGATCGACATTTGTTCACTACTGCATTCCGCAACTTCCTTGCCTCATTCTGGTACCCTTTGTCAAACAGTTGGTCACGTTCGTTTATTATTCTTCCGATTCCGTCATTCATCTAGGTCTTGTCCAGGGTTTTAAGCTTTTTCATGAAAGCACCGTTAAAATTCCTCAAAAAGGTAGTTCAGAAAAAATTCAGTCTTCTTGTTAGCTCCCATGAGTCTCATCAGCAGCTCTATCCAGCTCGTCAAGGAAAGACATTATCTGTATTTCGTGACGCCCTGTTTTGTGATGGACCGGTATTTTCTAATCTAATATCCATGTTTTAGCTTGTAACCATTTGGTACCAGGTAAATAATTAGATGGTCTCCTCTTCCAAGTGGTTGCTGAGTTTCGGGCTCACGAGAGTAATCGGCTCGGTTAGTGAAAAAACGGTCGAGTCTGCTCTTTTCTGGTGGTACAGTTGACTATCTGTTTCAGGGAAAGCGTTTCATACACCCACGATGAGTTTTTGTCATTAAAATCTTCGGCGATGATTATTGCAGCGCAGGGGTATTTGTAGCGAATTTAGTCCGTGCAGTTTTACAGGTAAGAGAGTAATTCTTTAAAGAACGGTTCATTTGGGGGTTAATAAATGACTCCGTAGATAACGCACCCAAAGACCTTAGGTAGGCATTGAGGCCTAGCCCCTAGCCACTAGACTTCTAAAAATATGTTTCTCTGAACTGATATTTGCAGAATCCGAGATTTAATGGAAAGTTTGCACAGAAAAACGGACGCATCCTCCATGATGGACTGGATTCCACCAGCGATACACCATGGTAGCAGATGGAAGTTTTACCCGTCGATTTCTACGAAATCTGCAGAGGGCACCCATGGTTTAGTAATCGCTTCGATGTCGATATTATCACGGCATACGAAGTGTTTGAGTTTCTGAGTCTTATTTCCGAGGAACTGCGCGTTGATGAGCAACATGTTAGGGGAAGAACTGAAAATATGTTTCTTTATTCCAGGTTTGAGGGGAATCTTTGCATTTACCTCGCCCATGACCTTGAGTGATTCTGCGTCCAAAATGTTTTTTTTTGGTGGGCGCATTTATTTTATTTTTTAGGTCAGTTTCTGGATTCCAGTTTGCTAGACCTTCCTTTTTAGAAATTACACCATCGTCTCGAGGATGGTGACCGGAGGCATGGTAAGTTTACCTGGGATCTGCCGGTAAGTGTTCTTGTAGTATCGAGAGTTGGAGATTGTCGGTTCTTGACGGAAGAGGTTTGGAATGTGGTGGTTGATTTTTGTGTTTATTGTACTATAGCTGTGTCTTCCATTTGTTTTCTATTTACTGCTGGTTGATTCTGCTTCATTGCTCCATTGTTTTTCCCTGTTTTTTGGTGGCGGACGTTGTCTGTGGCTGAGGAGCCATTTCTGTAGAAAGTGCGAGTTCGAATACATTCCTGTTGAAGTTGTTGCGTTGGGTGATGTTTCAGAGAATGTGTCGAGTTTTTTCGTCCTGTGGTATTCACGTTAGGTTTGGCTGTTTGTTTAACTGGTGAAGGTAGGTGGTAGTAATTGCAACGATTTCCCCTGTTGCAGCGGCCTGTTGCAAACTGCTGCTGAATGAGAATTCCGGCACTCGTTTCCCCATCTACACTGTCGGTTTTTTAAAATAAAAGCAATTGTTTTCTGCCTTTTTCTGAGTCTCAGTTGGAGAGTTGAGTACAAGGACTGATTGATCCTTTTTCGGAAGCTCATCCCTGAGTTTTGCCGAAGGCTGGCAAGTTTCAGCTGTTCCTTTAGTTGGAGAGATTTGAGGATCAGTATTTTGTCTTGTGTTTGTACCTTCTTCACTTGTAATCACAAGGCGCAGTGCATTGCGTATGATAACTGTCTCATGGGGATCAGTCATACTACGTGTTCTCTTTTGTGTTGGTAGGATGACCGTCCGGCTCTTATGGTGCCATCAGTTATTCTTGAGAAACAGGGGTTTATTCGTCAGTCAGCAGGTGTTTATTTGGCTGTGTACTAGCGTCGGTTTACAGATCGAAGAGGGGGGCCGTCTTGGTATTTCAATAAGCCAGTACCGACTTTTAGTCCAGCTTACAAGCAAGAATTTATATAATTAGTTTGAAGCACAAAATATGCCAATACTCGTATATTTTCTAAATATGTTTACTCAGCCAATATGTTTTCTAATTTAAAAATTCTTATTGCCTTTGAGGTAGACAGAATGTGGGAAGTGCAATACTCAAATCAATAATTCCTAATATTTGTTGTAATATTTCCTCTCCTTCACTTATGGGTTGATTTACACCACGGTATACTTTTTGGTCGCTTAAGGTTTCATTTTCGCTCTTTCATTGCATTAGAATAACTAATTTTTAATGCTAATATAAACATTTGTGGTGATATAAGTATCACCACGAGGTAGAGAAGAGGAAGTGAAAATAAAATTAGTTGTTAAGGCATATCGAAACAAATACCTTTCTTTTGTAGACTTTTAAAACATATTGAAAGATTTATTTTCCGTTTCGGTTTATTGATTTTTGATATTTTGTTTTACTCGATTTTTTTTTACTCAGTAGACTTTAAAAACATATTGAAAGATGTGTTTTTGTTTTTGGTTTTTTAAGTTTTTATTTTTTGTTTTATTAATTTTTTTTGCTTTATTTTAACTCTATAGACTTTTAAATTGTAGGTCACTTTTCTCAACACATATCTGGAATAAACTTACGGGGAAATACGTCTTTAGTTGTGTCAAAGAATCCATCAACGAGTGGTTTCTCAAATGCATATGCATCGGAATCTGAAGGAAAAGGCTCCGAAATTCATAAAACTTGTTTAAAAAGGTGCCTGCAAAGTAAGAAGTATACAAAATCGGAAAGATCTCAAAGAACTCATAAAGAGAAAAACACATATAAATGTGAGATATGTGACAAGATCTTTTCTCAAATGCGTAATTTGAACGAACACCAAAGAGTACATACGGGTGAAAAACCGTTCAAGTGTGATGTTTGTGACAAAACCTTTGCTAATTCATCAAATTTGAACCGACACCAAAGATTGCATACAGGTGAGAAGCCGTTTAAATGTGATGATTGTCACAAGACCTTTTCTCTTGCAGGAAATTTGAACACACATCAAAGAATTCATACGGGTGAAAAACCGTTTAAATGCGATGTATGTGACAAGACCTTTTCTGAACCTGCAAATTTGAAAACCCATCAAAGAATTCATACGGGTGAGAAACCGTTTAAGTGTGATGTTTGTGACAAAACTTTTTCTCGTGCTTATACTTTGAACACCCATAAAAGAATGCATACAGGTGAAAAACCGTTTAAGTGTGATGTTTGCGACAAAACCTTTTCTCAACCTGCAAATTTGAAAACGCATCAAAGAATGCATACGGGTGAGAAGCCGTTTAAATGCTATGTATGTGACAAGACCTTTTCTCGTACTGATAGATTGAACACACATCAAAGAATTCATACGGGTGAGAAGCCGTTTAAATGCGATTTATGTAAAATTAACTTTTCTCAACTGGGCAGTTTGAACAGGCAACAAAGAGTGCATACGGATAAGTAGCCAAATAAATTTTAATGTATGTTAGAAATGTTTTTGGCAAGCGTAGAGTTTGAATACACCTTAAATACGGCATACAGGTGAAAAACCTTTCATATATTATGTGTGTAGAAAATTTTTGTGATTTTAGCAATTTGTACAGGCATCGAAAAGTACCTAGAGGAATTTATGAAAATTGTTGTAACACTAGTTGTATCCTCATTGGTTTGTGGCAATAATTCTTATAACCACTTTGTAATACTTCGAATTATTTTCTTCAAATGTTTTTTCAGGTATTTTTATTTTTTTTAGCAAATTAATGTCTTTTTTTATGTCTTTAGTTTCTTTAGCAGTTTTTTTTTATCAATTTCATCATCATCCTGTGATAAGAAGCGATACATATTTGCTTGATTGTAACAAATGTGATGTATGTAAGAAATGCTTGTCCACATCAAGATTTTTGAATGAGCTCCAAAGAGTTTATACAGGTGAGAAACTATTCAAAATGAAACTCAAAAAAATAAACATGAGTAGGGCTGATAACCCCTTATGTCTTCTCAAGACCAGGACACAATTTGTACTTTACTGACAAAAAAAAACAGCAATAAAAAACAAATGACCATGGATTGTCAGTTTAATTGACATATACTGATATTTATTCCTTAAAGTTTTTATATTTTTATGTATGAAAGTAAGAAAAGTGAAAGCATATCAAACGTATTTTGTTTCCAGTAAAGCGTAAATTCTGTTTTGGTCTTAAGAAGTCTCTGGGGTTACCAGTCCTACTCATGTTAATTTTTTCTTGTTTTGAGTTTAACTCGGCAATTTATCATAATTTCTGTTCCTTTTGAGTTTCATTTATTAATTGATAGTGATTTGAGGTAGTCTTACACTTGGAAGCTTTTACTTTGTTTTTGCTCATTTTTGGCTTAATGGAGCTCTACTTTTCTTCGCAAAACTTGTTTCGTGGAAAAAGTTTTTTAAATTAATTTCTGTTCGTTTTTTATTGACATAGTCTTTTTCATGAACAAAAAATGTTTTACATCTTTTCAGTTTTTTTTCTATAAGAATCCATAGTTTGGATTTCTATTTGTATGTTGGAGAGACTTTTTCAACATTTTTTAATCCCGACACAAAAAGTATTTGTTAATTCAATTTTAGAGCTTCTGAAGTTGGCCTGAAAAATAAAACTTGTGTCATTCCCAAAAGATTCTATCTATACCCTTTGACAACCTCGGTACACTTACACTCTTTTTATTTATTTAAATTGTAAGAACAGAAATAGTAATAGTAGTATCCACAAAAGTTTCAACTTAATCTCGATATATTGCTGAGTCTTTCTCGGTATATTGCTGAGGTGTCTTATTGGCAACCATAAACACAATGCCTTTTGATTTAACTTAAATCAGTTTTTACTTTTAAAGCATAATGGGCTAATTGCATAATTGTGGAGAATTGACAGGCCTAATATCCCTAAAGATATAGTTGCTGGACCTTTCTACTGTGCTGAACAAAACAAAATGGCTTTCTCGTAATTTTGACTGGATGTGTTTTGAAAATGAATGGGCTTGGGAGAAGTGCTGCTTGCCCCCGGTCTCTTGTTACTCTTAAAAAGGGCACCAAACCTTTTAATTTTGATTTGAATTTGCTCCTTAACAAGTTTCAATGATATTTCGAGCTATAATAGAGTGGTGCTGCCTATGATATTGCGTAATCCCCCATAAGTTACCCTTAAAGATCTAAATAAATAATATAAGTTGTTCTTCAGATATTGCTTTGTCAACTTTTTGAAAATCCACATGCTCATAGTTTTTTCTTTTTATTTGGTTCAACATCCGCCTACTTATCCTTAAAAGCTTCACCTTAATACACTTAGCTTGCGCAGTTGCAATAGTTGTAGCATCATTAATAGCAGTATGCGCATAGCACCTTTGGTTTTTTCAACATCCCCTTCAACACATGCTGAAATTTTCAGCTTAATACCTACCATCAACCATTCCTGAAGCATTTCTGATGCGTCTGCTTGACAATCTGTTTGGGCACAGTCTGTTACGATTTCGTTCCCTACAGGTTCTGTATATCCCAAAATTTGTGCATTAATATCCTTAGTTTTAATAGCAGTAGTAGTAGCTGTAGAATTAATTGTAGTTCTACGCTTTAGTGGCAGTAGTACTAATAGAAGTAGTAATAATAGCAAGAGTAGTAGTAGTAGGAGTAGAAGCAGTAGCATTAGGAAGGAAATATTTTCTTTTGGTTAGTTCAACATCCCTCTCAACAAGCCCTATTAGTTTTAACTTCACACACCAAACTGTCCCTAAGATATTGCTGCTACACCCTTTTGACAACCTGCACATAGAGGGCATGTTCTGATTCAGTTCGTCTCCCCCTCAAAATTTCTTGAAAATTTCACCTTCATACCTTTTGCCTTTTGGTCAGTTGAACATCCTTCTCATGAAGTCCTGGAAGTTTCAACTTAATACAAGTAGTCATTGCTATGAGATTGCTAATCTGTCCTTTTGATAACCTTTGTGTTTATATACTTCTTGAAATTTTCATCTCGGTGCATTCCTGAGATACACTATTTTGACAATGTGTATGCACGGAGCGCCTTTGGACTTAGTTCAAATTTGCCCTCAGTGTTGTAAATAGAGTAGTGTGGTAATACTAGTGATGATAGTTGTAGTAGTATTGGCAGCATCCAAGTGTTGCCTTTTTGATCATCTACCTTATTACTTCTTAAATTTTCCAAATTAATATACTCAGTTATTCCTGCTTTGTACCCTTTTGACAATCTGTATATACATAACGTGTTTTGATCTAGTTCAACACTCCCCTCAACATTCTCTGAAAGGCTCACCTTAATACCCTTCGTTTTATTGGAAATTAAAGTTCAAACATGCATACCTTTCTCTATAACATATACTATGTGTAAACAATGAACGAATTGCCTAACATACAGCCCTTGTCCTGAGGACTCGTGGGAGGTTGACATCCCCAATACTGGACCTTTCAACAATGTTGTACAAAATTGCTCTCTTAAATTTTCGATCGGATATGTTTTGGGGCTTCATGTCACTCCATTTACTTTTGACTCTTATAAAGGGCACTAAATCTTCCGACTTTCAATCAAAAAAGCTCCATCCGATCCAAAGTTTATACAACTACCCGTTCAATAAAAACCTACTGTGCCCAGGGCATAACTTAAAACCCTAGCCAAGGGACTTTGGGGGATTGTTTCCACTCTAAAGACATTGTTATATGATTGCTGGACTGTTGATAACAAAATGGATATCTCACAATTTCAATTGAATGTGATTTGGGAACTGAGGATGTCAGGGAGGAGGAATAGTTGCTCTATCATTTTTTACTTTTAAAAGGGAACTAAAACTAGGGATTTCAAATCAAATGAGCCTCTTTTAAATATTAAATGACTACCCCGTCCTTAAAACCTTACATGCCCCAGCGGCATAACGCACAATCCTTATCACTAGAATCTAGGGGATTCTGTCCACCCCCAAGGCCTTTTTATGTAATCATTGGTCTATTTTTGAACAAATGTCAATCTTAAAATTTTGATCAGATGCATTTGCAGGAAATAAAACGTAGGGGGGGGGGTGGCTGTCCCCGATCACTTAGGTTCTTAAAAGGGAACTAGAACATCTGATTTCCAGTCAAATGAGCCTCCTACTGAGTTTATACGAGCACCTTTTCTATAAAAACCTCATATGCCCCTGGGCATAATTTATAACCCTTGCGCTGAGGGCTCTGGAGGGGGTCATCCTCAAAGACATAATTTCCAGACCTTTAAACTACGCTGAACAAACTGGCTATCTCTAAACTTTGAATATATGGGTTTTGGAAATTGATGGGTGTGGGGAAGGGCTTTTTGCCCTCCAATCACTTTTGAATATTAAAAATACCCTTTCAATTTACAATAAAATGAGACTTTTTTGCAGTTTCTGCGACAAAAAATGGCCATCTCAAAATTTATATCATATGCATCTTGGGAAAATACGTGGTGCGGAGGGATATCCACCCTCCGATCACTTCGAATCTTAAAAAGGGCACTAGAACTTCTTATTACCAATCCAGTGAGCCTGTCCGAAGTATATACGACCACCTTTTTTTTATAAAGAAAAACCTTCTATGCCCCCCTGGATATAACCTGCAACCCTCGCCCCAAGGGTGGCGATGGGGGGTTGTCTATCCTCAAAGACAATTTCTGGACCTCTTAAATACGCTGAACAATATGGCTATCTGAAAATTTGGATTAGATGTGTTTGGGGAAATGTTGGGCGTCTGAGGGGGATTAGTTCCCCTCCAATTACATTTGACTATTAATAGGTGTGCTAGTCCCTTCAATTTCTAATCGAATGAGCCTTTTTCGAAGTTTTTCTGACAACAAAAGTCCATCTCAAAATTTCTATAAGTTGCATTTCGGGAAAATACGAGGTGCAGATGGTAGGGTATCTACCGTTTGATCATTCTGAATCTATAAAAGGACACTAGCCCTTTCAATTTCCAATCAAATGAGCGCTTTTTGAACTTTCTGCGACAACTCCTTTGATATGAAGTACCCTGGTCTAAAACCAAAAATAAATAAATAATACATTGTGCCCACATCGTTTTTTACATACGCAGGGCTAATGCACTGCCTAAGATTCCAAATACATAAAATTCATCAAGTTCAATTTTACCCGTCAAAAGCTACAATCCTGAAAAAATTGCCTAATTTTAGAAAAAGACTGAGGCAACCCCAAAGAGTCAGTTGGTCTTAATGAAAATCACCTCATTAGATTCGGCATAATGAGGAGCCCTACTACAGAGGTCTTAAGCTCCTATAAAAAGAGTTTGGGAAACTATAACTATAAAATTCCATAATCTTTGCTCCTATATACAAAACTGTAGAATTTGACAGTTTTTTCAACTGAGAGGCCACAGATGCATGTTCATTTTTATTTAGTTTTTTCCGCAAAGCTGATCTTTTGAAGCTATTGGCCCAAGAGGATCAGGGGAGGACTCATTTGAACAGAAATTGTAAGTTCTATTGCCCTTTACATGTTGTAGAAATTATGCAACGGAAAGGTGGTTTCTTCCGCCATTTTGTGGCATCAAACTACGATTTTGCTCCGAAGATGACCAATTGCCTCGCAGTTATTATTGATTGAGGAGGCTTCAGATTAAATAATGGTGTACGGTAATGCATCCTTTTCTGAAAAGTCGTGTACTCGTTAGTATGGCCATTTATCTTGATCCTTTATTCAACTAAGTTGATTAGCTTGATTTATTGTGAAATTTTGTTTAGTGATGAATGATTTGGCTTCATTTACCTATTGTGAATTAAGTGCGGTGGGTCGTAATGCACATGGGGGGGGCATATGCCGAAGGGGGTCTTTTTTAATATCCAAATTGTCAAAATCTCAATTAGCCTTCAGATCAATAGAGAAAGGGGGGAATTAACCTCTGAACCAATGCCTTCAGTTAAACCATGGCCTAAGTAACGAATCTCTGGGGGATGAGTCAATACAACAAGAAATGCATCCCTTAGCCAAACCTCTTAGATATTGCAAACACAGCCTTTAGACATTCGGGATGCACATAGTGTTCTTTAGCCTAATTTATCTTTAACTTCAACTTTGATTCCCCAAAATTTCCAGGAAGCTTAAACTCAATACCCTTAGTCGATCCTAAAATATCTTATATTTAACTTTAAAGCAACGTGGAAGGACATAGTGTCTTTTAATTTAGTTAGAGACAACCCTCAACCATCCGCGGTAGTTTTAATTTGATATCTTTAGCCATTATTGAGATTTTACAAATGTGTTCTTTTAGCAACCTAGATACATACATTGTCTTTTAATCTGGTACAATATCCCCCTACAGCTCTTCCTGAAAGTTTCAACTTCATACTTTTAGCCGTTCTTAAGATATTGTTGGTACGTGCTTTTGACAACCTGGATGCACATCATGCCTTTTCATTTTATTAAAAATCACCCTCAACATTCCTTGAACTCTTTAACTAATGCCATTAGCCGTTCCCTAAAACTTCGATTTATGACGCTTAGCCGTTTTTTAGGAATTCGTAGATATACCCTTTCAAAAGCTGGACACCCACCATGCCGTTTGGTCCAAGTTGCTATCTCCTAAACATTTCAACCCAAAACTATTAGCTGTTCCTGAGATTTTGCAGATATGCCTTTTTACAACCTTGATGCACAAAGTTTCTTTTGATTTAGTTTAACATTCACCTTAGCTTTCCCTGTAATATTCAGCTCAATGCCCTAAGCCATTCCTGATATAACCTAAATACATTTAGAGTCTTTTAATTTAGTTCAATATCCCACTTAACATTGTGTGAAAATTTTGGACTTATTGTCATTAGCCATTTTTAAGTATGTGCAGATTCATCCTTTGCACTTACTATCTTGTGATCTAATTTAACAACCCGCCCTCTAATATTCTCTGAAAGATTCTACTTAATTTACGTAGTAAGCTAAGTACTTATGTAATTGATACATGTTTTCGCGACCAGGATCCATGCAGTGTCTTTTGTCTTACATGAGCATCCCTCTTAGTATTTCCTGAAACCTTCAACTTTATACTCTACTACTCCTGAGATATGCCCTTTCAACAACCCGGATGCAGATTTTTCATTGAATTTATTTCATCATGCTTTTCAACACTCCATGAAAGTTTTGGTATGGTAACCTTGGCCGTTTTACAGTACTGAAAGTACCTTTTGACAGTTTGTTTGATCATGATGTATTTTCAATTACTTTCCTACCCTCCTCAGCATGCCCTGGAAGTTTCAACTCTATACCGTCATCCGTTCGTGAGATATGGCAGATACGTCCCTCTGGCAACCAGGATACACATAAAAGCTCTTGGATTAGTTATCTACTCCTAGATAAAATTACAGCATTTTTTTAGAAATAAAATCTTAACTTATCTCTTATATTGCAGGTAAATCCTGTGCATTCACATAGATTTTCTTAGTTTAAGACCAAGGAATGTTATCCCCCTAAATATTCCCCGAGGGCTTTTCCTTAATACCATTGCAATATATGTATATATACGCAATATAAAAACAATAGGGAATTTGCATAGTCTACAGCTCTTGTGCCTGAGGCTCTAAAGGGTATGGCTGATCCTAGAGGTATAGCTACTGTATCTTTCGTTTATTTTGAACAAAATGGTAATTTAAAAAAATTTTTTCAATATTTTTAATAGTTGTGGGAGGGCATTTGCGAAAGTTGGGTTGAGGCTGGTTCTTCTCTAGGTATTTCCACTTTTAAGAAGGGTCCTACAACTGTTCATTTTCGACCAAGTGAGTCCCTTCTAAGATCTTGAACAACCACCTCTTTGGAAAGTGGCCTAAGGAAAAATTGAACCAACACATTAAAATCATGCCACTCTTTACCTAGGCAGTGCTACTGTACTTTCTATTATAGTCTTACGTGTGGTAGCTTTCTCTGCATTCTTATGGATTTGTTTTTGTGTCAAATCTCTTGCTTCTATAAGGTGTTTTCTGGCTAATTCGTTTATCAACATGCCGTTCTGGCGAGACTGTTGATCAACTGTAGTGTTCTCGCGACCACAAAAGATCTTATTTATAAACATTGTTGATCAAAACGAACCACAATTGAAATCTTTAGAGGCGTTTTTTCACTCATCAATGTCCTTAGGTCTTACCTTTTTTGTCGGAAAACGCTTAACAAAAGGGAAATCTTTGAACGAAGATCTTACATCTTTGGTCGTTTTTGTGCAAACGTCTTTCATCATTCAGGTCTGATCAGCGGTCTGAGAATAATAGGGTCGTTTTTTAACACATCACAGTTCTAAGAACTTACATCTTTTTTCAGAAAACGCATAAAATTGAAATCTTTGAACAAAGATCTTACATCTTTGGTCGTTTTTGTCCAATCGTCTCATCATTCTGCTCTGATCAGCAGTCTGAGAACAATGATGAGTAGATCAACAATTTTCTCTCATCATTTTTCTATATTGCAAAACAATGGTGGTGTTCAAACTTTTTGCTAACTTCAGTGAGCTGCAACAAAAACATTATTCATTAAAAACTGGTTTCATACAGATAGAACAAAGATGGCTTACCAATGCGGGTCGACTTCCACTTGTTTTGGTAGTAGAATACGTGTTTTTGGACTATTCTACTTCCAAATATTAAATCTACTTATCCACTTACTTTCTACTTATTTTTGGAGGCATCTACTTAATTTTACTTATTCATTCTACTTCTAAATGTACATTATTTTTTCCACTTCTTATTTAGATTTACTTCTAAATGGCAATAGATACTTCCATTTCTGCTGGCACTCTTTGGATCTGGCCACAGAAATCAACACTACACCACTGTTAATCCTATAAATGAAGCCTTTGATCACCCAAATTGCTGCATATTTTCAAGTCAGGGACAAGAGTTTACCCAACATTTGCAAACTGGTGATAAATTGTTTCCTCATAAGCATAAGCTTCTGTTGACTGTAATCACAAGCATCCTCTGAGGAACTTTTTACCGCTGTAGTAAATTACTTCTCAACTTTTAAATGAATATTTCGACCCTATATCCAAGGGTCGTCCTCAGCAAAACAAACAAAGAGAAAAAAAAACTATATAAAAAAAAACTTACATTAAAATTCGATCATTAAAACTGAAAAAAGTTTTTTTTTATTTTTTTTGAATTTTAAAACAGCCCTAATATCATTACTTCAAGGAAGTTCAATCAGGACTGGTAAACCAAGCGAAGTGGAAAAAGAACAATTCATTCAAATGGAATAAAAATACTTACAAACAAGCTTTTAAAGCTAATCCCGCCTTCTTGGCAGCCAGCCTAGATGGTCTATTCGTAACAGGTTGAGTGGAATTATTTACTGGTTTTTTAATACAATTAGTTAAATCATTTTTAATTAAATTTGTGTATAGGGCATTAAGCGAATATCCCCCAAATCCTTATTTAAAGAAATATTACTGTTTATTTTGATTTTAATTTCAAATGCCTCTCGAACAACCTGTTTTATGCCTAAATCATTGCTAATAAGGCAAGTTTCTTCAAAAAGCATTTTATGGCTAGGATTATCATAGATGTGACTGCTTAAAGCAGAATCAAAAGAATTATTTGTACTATTAGAATTTAAAGCTTTAGTTATATCTTCTGTGTGTTGTTTTAGGCGTTTTTTCTAAGTTTTTATAAACATTATTTAGGCTGTAACTAAAACAGTATTTAGGCTGTGACTAAAACAGTATTTAGGCTGTGACTGATAACTGGTCACAGGCGACTGATAACTGGTGATTGAAAACGGAACTAGTAAGAGTTCATCATCATGTATCTACATGCAGAAAACCCGTTTGTTTGGTATAAAATTTTCGCTAGGCACTGATCATTCGTTTTGATTTTTTTTTTGTCATCGTTTTTCACTTTGCATTATAAGGATTCATGTCTCTGAGGAAAACGTGACTTTCTTCTTTTTTTTATCCAATGAGACTCGCTATGTTCTTCTTGCAAAATAGTTAAAACAACTCGTTCCTAAACACACAAAAAACTTTCGACTTCATCTACACAAAATAAATTCAGTACTTTTGTTTGAATCTAGTGTTTTTAGTAAAATAATATTCTACACTACAAATTTCTGGTACACAGTTCAGATAATAATAGCCGATTTTCTGCTTCTTTCAAATTCACCTTGAAATCAAAATAATAGACAGATTTATTTCTTTATCTCTTAATTTGAAGAGAAATATACACTATATATATGGACTAAAAAATTCGTATAGAATTGTAGTTTTAAGGCTTATTATTAAGCCTTTTGAAAAGAATAAAACCTGGAAAACTACTTTCAAGTGAAAATTTAAAAATGTTCATCAAAGACCACAAAAGCGGTTTGGCCAACACCTGCGCATTGGAATAAGATAAAACAAAAGTTCCATCTTAAAATTAAGTCCCTTTGTCCTATTTTTGTCCATAAAATATTATCCAATTTATTTCAATCAACAAAAACACAATGTTTCAGATGTACCTTCATTTTTAGAACATTTGGATTCCTGGGTGTCGTATTCAAATTTACATGGCCCTTATATACTAAGTAAATTGACCAAAGAAACATCTTCACATTTTGGTAACAAAATATGGCTCTGAAAATGAAAGGGCTTCTCGCTGTGACCTGGTAAAGCATCTTCAACTTCTATAACAAGATTTAAATTAAACAGACATAGAAAAATATAAAAGTTAAGCTCACTAAGCCAATCTGACAGCTTTTGCTTTTTAGTTACGTGTTGCCTCCTCCTCAACACGCGAGGTGTTGAGGAGAAGACAAGCCCCTTCATAAACGTAATAAACTCCGTTCATTTTGTGTTTCAATGTTGCTCCTTACTTCCAGTTGGAAAAACTTGTTTTTTAGTTTAATTTCTAATCGTTTTTTAAAATAATCCCAGGAAATCTGGGCCACCTTCACGGAGAAATACCCTCCCCACGGATATATCCTCTAGACAATTCGTTCCGGGTGAAAATTAACCCAGGCAATTACCCTTAACAACTCAGCGCGTAAAATTGAGACTCAAAAGAGAAAGCAAAAGAAAAAAAAAATGTATAGGAATTCTGGCAAATTCCCCCAATGTATATTTCCTTTGACAGGTGCATATCCTGGAAACTTCCCTCTCCATGGAAAGTTCTCCCTGATTAAAACCCCACCAGAAATTTCGTCTTCTCACCCTAAAATGTATGCATGCTTCCAATAACAAATACAACGCGTAAACATTGGGTAATTTTTATAACTTAAAAACCTTTCTACTGAGGCTGTGGGGTCATGTTATATCCAAAGGCATAGTTATTCGGCCTTTCAACTGTGAAGATTAAAACAGCTATTTAAAAATTCTTATCGGGTGATTTGGGGGAAAAAACGGGTTGGTGAGGGGGCCTAGTTGCCCTTCAATCTTTTTGGTCACTCAAAAAGAGCACTAGAGCTATTGATTTCCATTTGAATGAGCCCTCTCACGGTACTCTAGGGTCGATACGGTACTAGGGTCGAAAAAGAACAACAACAAATAAACAAATAAACAGGCACCGGTGATTTTTTTTTCTGGCAAAAAATACAAAATTCCACATTTTTGCAGATAGTATCTTGAATCTTCAACAACAAGTTCTCTGATACACTGAATCTGATGGTGTGATTTTCATTAAGATTCAATGACTATTAGGGGGCGTTTTCCCCTTTTTTCGAAAATGAGGAAAATTTTCTCAGGATCGTAGCCATTGATTGGTAAGACTAAGCCAGATCGCTCCTTACTTACAGTTTGTTACCACGAACTGTTTGACAATTAAACCTATCAAACCACTTTCAAGTAAAAATTTAAAAAAGTTCATAAAAGACTACAAAAACGGTTTGGCGAACACCTACACATTGGAATAAGATAAAACAAAAGTTCCATCTCAAGATTAAGTCCCTTTGTCCTATTTTTGTCAAATAAAATTATATTCAATACGTTTAAATTAACACAAACACAATGTTTCAGACGTACCTTCATTGTTAGAACATTTGCATTCCTGGGTGTCGTATTCAAATTTACATGGTCTTGAAATACTAGGTAAATTGAGAAAAGAAACATCTTCACATTTTGGTGACAAAAGATGGTTTGGAAAATGAAAGGGCTTCTCGCTGTGACCTGGTAAAGCATCTTCAACTTCTAAAACAAAATTTCAATTAAACAGACATAAAAAAAAAAATTAAAAGTAAAGCTTACTAAGAAAATCTGACAGCTTTTTCTTTTTAGTTATAAAAATGTAAATATACAGACATCACATGTATACATAAAATCAGATGTATATTCAGTTTTTTTTTCACAAATCGTGTTTAGAAATATACTTTTCATAAAGCAAAAGAAAACAGGAAACAGTCAAGAAAATTCCCTAACATAGAACGAATTAAAACCTGAAATTCATAAAATAGAACGATCTGCTGGATAATTGTAGTTGCCTTAAATTAACCAAAAATCATATAACAAAAACTAAAGGGATAACACAGCCCCCCCCCCCCCACCGAACCTGGGGGCAAGTGTTGTAATTTATGCCCCCTGGGCATATAAGGTTTTAATGGAAGAGATAGGAGTATAAACTTCAGAGGGGGCTCATTTATAAATCTGAATTTTTAGTTCTTTTTTTGAGTCAAAAGTGACCTGATGGTAACTAGCCCCCGCTCCCCCCCATCCCAAACCAACCATTTTTCCCCAAATGCGTCTGATCAATTTTTTGAGATTTTTACTTTATCCAAAATAGACCAAAGATCATACAGTAAAATTTCAGGGGTTTACACACCCCCCCTCCCCCTCGGAACCCGGGGGTATATAAAGTTTTTATGGAAGGAATGATCATATAACTTCGTCGGGTGCTCTTCCTATTGGAAATTGAAAGTTCTAGTTCCCTTTTTAAGAATCAAAAGGGACCGGAGGGCAACTAGCCCTCCTGCCTTCTTTACCTTAAATCTATCCGATCAAATTTTTGAGATAGCAACTTTGTTAAAATAAGTCAAAAGATCAGTTAACAAAAACTCTAGTGTCAACACAAAACCATAGAGCCCTGGGGCCAGTGTTGTATGTCATATCCAGAGGGCATGTAAGGTTCTTATGCAAGGGTTTTGAAAGTATTTCAAAGATAAGAAAAGTCAAACCCCCACCCCAACTCAAAAAACTTGTAAAAGATATTTTACTTCAAAACTCAAGAAACATGACCCTTGGCCTTCTCTTTATGGCCTGACCCCCCCCCCCCCCGGAAAAAAAAGACCAAATAAATCATGCCTAGGAAATTATTTACATCTACCCTAAAGGTGGCAAAAGACCAAATAAATTTTATTATTTTAGAATTTAGCCAAAAAAAACAGACAAATATAATTACGCAACAAAAGTTTTTAGAAAATTGTAAATTAAATAAAATAATTCCAAAATCGTTTTGTTTCAAGCATCATTTAAATATATATGATGACGCTATTCACACGAGAAAGGTAGATTTACTAAATTTAAATTATTTGTTGAAAGATAAACGTTTCCAGAGGTCACAAATTGTAAAAGAAATATTGTTTTTTAATAGCCTTTGCGGTTTTTTTAATACCTATGACTTCAATCAAATTATATCAATTTTCTAAAATTCTTTTGAACATGTTTAATGATTGTCTAGAAAAAGATAAAACCAGAAATTTTTGCAACTGAAATCGGAACATGAAAAATTAAAAATATCAGTGTATAAACCTAAATATTTCCCGGGCCCAAGTGTGATTAATTTTAGCAAAAGGGAGGTAACCAAAGAATGAAAAGAAATACTTGTGAAAGGTGTAAAATTCGGACAAAATTCTAAAAAAGTACCAATAAGTAGAAAGGCCTTATTGACTCCCACGACTCACCCCTTCTGCCACCTACAACTTTTTTTAACACCATATATGGGCATAGAGTCCCTAGGGGAGATGGATTTCTGAGAAATTGATTGCGTAATCAAAGTGTGTCAATGACCTAAATTTCCAAGGTCGATGTTGTTGTTGTTGTAAGTGCACGCTCTCAGCGAATGTCAAGGTTGATGTTGTTGTTGTTGTAAGTTCACGCTCTCAGCGACTGTTATGAGTTTCCAGAAATAAAAAACAGTATTTTTTGTTTTTTTGGACATGTACATGCTCGAGGCGAATGTTATGGTGTCCAGAAATAGGAAACAGCATTTGTTGTTGTTGTTGTTTTGCTCGAGGCGAATGTTAAGAGTTTCCAGGAATAGGAAACAGTTAGATCACGTGTTTCCTTCTCAGCCAATCAGCGAGTCGGATACATATCCCTTCTCAGCCAATCAGAGGGCTGGTTACATATTAGCGGCGGAGGGAATATAAGGAAAGTATTTTTGCCATAGTTTCATTAGTCTGTGAATAGAATTTAAAGGAGTAAGAACAGTTTTGACTTTACTCATTTGGATATATATTTGTGTGTTGATGATGACGAGTGGAATGTTTACCCTCTTAGAAGTTGATAGTGGAGTTGCTGGTAATAATACAAGAGCACCAAACATTGCGGTGGAAATCACGAGAGGATCACGGCTTTGTCTGGAATTAAATAAAAAAACAAGTTTTTTAAACTGAAAGTAAGGAGCGACATTAAAACTTAAAACGAACAGAAATTATTCCGTATATGAAAGGGCTGTCCCCTCCTCAACCCCTCGCTCTTTACGCTAAAGTTTTTTATTGTTTTAAAAAATAAAGTTGTGAGACAGAGTCAAACTTTAGCGTAAAGAGCGAGGCGTTGAGGAGGGACAGCCCTTTCATATACGGAATAATTTCTGTTCGTTTTAAGTTTTAATGTCGCTCCTTACTTTCAGTTTAAAAAACTTGTTTTTTTATTTAGTTTCTGACCGTTTTTTAGTTAATGCAGCTTTTATTTGCATAAAAATTTTACTTTTCTTTTGCTAAATGGATGTTCATATTACAAATTAACTTACGTAACTAACTTCTATATTCGTATATTTTTCTTCTGGCAAAAAATACAAAGTTGCAATATGATCTTTAAACCTATGTAATAGGGTTTTCTGATATGCGGATTCTGGCGGTGTGATTTTAAGTAAAATTCATTAAATTGTAGGGGTTTTTTTCCCTCTCTTTAAAAATCGGGTAAATTTTCCCAGGCTCGTAGCCTTTGATGAGTAATACTAAACTTAATAAAATTTATATATTTAGAATCAGTATTATAAACACATTCTTTTTGATTCATTTATTGACATAAAAATTCCGTTTTTAAGAGTTTCGATTACAATTGAGCCGTATAGCTTGTTTTTTTATTGTTTTTTTTTTATTACTTATTTTTTAATAATTATATTAGGGGGTTCTAACCGTATTAAATAACACGCTATTTACGTTAAAATTTAAAAGAATTTTGATTCACAAACCCCTGAATCACAAAGGCCGTTTAATTAGAAGAGATAGGTCTTTTGAAAGCACTAAAAAAAAAAAAAAAAACTGTAGCGTAACGAGCGAGGTATTGACTTGGGGGAGAACCCCCTCACATACGTTATAATTTCTGTTCGTTTGAAGTTCTAGTATTCCTTCTTACATTTCAGTTGAAAAAACTTGTTTTTTTTATTTAATTTCTGATCGTTTTTTAAATAATGCTTGGAAATCCGGCGCCCCCTTCATAGAAATGTCCCTTATCCCAAAGAAACATCCTCCACGGAAATATTCTCCAGCGTAACCCCCTCCTCTAGCCCCCCCTCCAGAAAAAATCCTTCCTGAAAATGGTTGTATACTTCCCAATAACCAATAAATAATGCTGGCAAGTCCGGCGCCCCCTTCATGGCAATTTCCCTTCCCCCATGAAAACTTCCTTCATGAATAAACTCCTGAAAACTTCTGTATACTTCCCAATAACCAATACTATATGTTAACATTGGGTAGAGTTCATAACTTTTAGCCCTCTCTCTGGGAACTTCGGGGGATTAAGTCATCCTAAAAGACATATTTATCAGATTTTCGACCATGCTGAACAAAATGGCTATCTCAAAATTTTGATCGGGTGACTTTGGGAAAAAAATAAGCGTGGGAGGGGGCCTAGTTGCCCTCCATTTCTTTTGTCACTTAAGAAGTGCACTAAAACTTTTAATGTACGTTCCCATGAGCCCTCTTACGATATTCTAGGACCACGGGGTCAATACGATCACCCCTGGGGAAAAAAAAAACAAACAAATAAAAACACAATCGTGATCTTTCTTCTGGCAAAAAAATGGAAAAGTCCACATTTTCGCAGATAGGAGCTTGAAAACTCTACAGTAGGGTTCTCTGATATGCTGAATATGATGGTGTGATTTTCATTAAGGTTCTATATTTTTTAGGGGGTCTTTCCCCCTTTTTTTGAAAATCAGCGAAACTTTCTCAGGCGCGTAACTTTTGATGGGTAGTACTAAACTCGATGAAAGTTATATATTTGAAATCAGCATTGAAATCTGATTCTTTTGATATATCTATTGGTATCAAAAACCCGTTTTCTAGAGTTTCGGTTACCATTGAGCCGGGTTGCTCCTTACTTACAGTTCGTTACCACGAACTGTTTGAAAGAGCAAAATTCAGACTTGAAATGTACGTAAAGGTCAATTTCGTTGCATATGTGATATGAGCCTATAAAAGTAGCTCAAAGAAACCGACCCATAATATTTTTCCATATTGGTTTATTTAGGAAACTAGTGCTTTACTGGAGACACAATGTTTACCAAGTTTTTTTTTTAACACCCCTTTCCCCTTTGGTGTTGTTAGACTAGATATTAATGAAACTTCATTCCAATCGTAGAAAAATGTTTTTAGAAGGAACCTAAATTTTGCTGGAAAGCAAAAACATGTCTGATTACGTTGCTATTGTAAGAAGGTGTTGCTTCTGATGAGAGGTAATAGAAACACAATGTAGTATTCACCTCTAGTGATAAAAAAACTAATATTTTGAAACGAATTTACGTCTTAAACGTTTAAATGTGAAACCCACAAGAGTTCAGCGATCCAAGAAGAGGCTAACACATAATTATGTCTTTCACATTTAAGCCAAAATCCAACAAGAGTTCAGCAATGTCCAGCTTTACTGTCCCTTGGTCTTTGATTTACATTCCTCCAACATAAACGAAATTCTAACTTTCAAATTACGATTCTTTTCTATTTTATTTATGTACTCCGAAGCTTTAGCTGGATCAGACAGAAGGCTTTTCTCTGGTAAGGGCAACACAGGTACAGTTCCAGTCCCACGGTAAAGGTTGTTATGTTCATAAAGTGCGTTGAATCACACATTGAAGCGCAAAGTCACGGGGAGGCCGACCGAGTGGGCGCCAAGTTTTCACCACCTAGTGTAGTCTCAGAATCCCATATGTATTGCACAGTTCTGCCGGTACTTCTGCATTTTATGGTACACACGAAAGAAGTCAAATTTGGTTAATGCTAATGAAATACGAGTATAATAAAATAGGATAAATATATAATAGTTTAGAACAAATTTGGGCTATATATTTGCACATTAGGGGGGGGGGGGGGGTATAGCATAGCATATATTAAATACGTAACCTAACCTAACCTAGGTACCTTCTCCTCCCCCTTAACGCCATAAACAACAGTTAAGATATTGTAAACGCAATAAGAAATCACGCTTTGCGATCCATTTATCTCTTGCAAATACCCGTTTGACCGGTATCTATTAGTAGTTCTTTGTACAGTATATAGCGGTGTGTACCATAAAATGCACAAGTACTGTTCTGCCCTGCATGCCACTTTCCGCCATGTTTCGTAAAATTTCTGCTAAGCTTGGCATACTTTTGCCACGCCTGGCACGCATTTCTACAATTCGGAGCTCCAATAGTAGGGGGAGGTGTCAGTAATAGTAGTATAACAGCAATTACCGCTGAAGTCACACTATGTAAAGCGACCAGAACAGGTTATATTCAGACCAAAATGGTATATAATACGGAGCTAACAGTCTGAGGAAGTAGAGCATATCAATAGATACTGATTACACATAATTTATTCATGATTAGTACTTGCACGATGCAATTGCTATGAGGCCCTAGCAACCAGATTCGATATAACTGATTTTCAATGTAGTTCATATTAGCAAGAGAATAGAATTCAGAGAGAGAACAGTTTGTTTATACTCCTTTATTTGACAAGATATATATTAGCAAAAATGAGTGCTTTGTTTACACGATTAGAAGTTGATAGTGGAGCTAGTAGCAGCAATGATACAAAGACGAAAATACCAAACGTAGCAGTGGAAGATGCACGAGAATATCGACTAAGCCTTGAGTGGGATGATATATATGCAAGCTATGTGATATCATTGAGCAAATTAAAATTGAAGTTGCAGTTATGCTTTGCAGCTAAACTTGAGCGAAACTTCAAGCTGCTTTAAGTACAACAGTGAAATATATTGAGGAGAATAAGTTGTATCAGTAATTGAGTGTTTATTATTGTTGTAATTACATATAATAAAAGTGTTTCCAAGTCGAAAATGTTAGATATTTTATAGTAGGTTACTGAATATTCTTGAAGTAGGAAGAATCCTAGTTAGTTAGTCTGAAGTAAGTTGTGAGAGTGTTAGGATTGAAAAAATGGATGAATTTGAGAAACAGAAAATTATACGGAATCTTGTGATTATGGAAAATATTTGATTCTAGATAATGATTTTCTGGAGTTATCTTTTCAAAGGAAGATTTTTTCTCAAAGAATACTTAACGATATAATGAAAAATTATTCTCCATCTTTGCATTCTTTTTGAGCTTTTATGATTGTATGAAACTTTTATGTCGAGGTCCAAACGCATTTACACAATTTATTGGCATATTAATCAAAACAAAACAAAATGGTATTGTGGATTTGCTTTTGAACACACTACCTTAGAATTTCAAGACCCTATCCAAATGATTTTTCACGAGAATAATTAATTGAGAATTTATAAGATCCTGTCCAAACAATTCAATTCAATTCAATTTTATTCGAATAAAAACATAACACAAACATCAATAACAATAAAGATCCTAGAATATAACTTGCTAAGGACCAAAAGAAAAAAAATTAAAGTAACACTGTTACTTAAAGTAACAAACAGGTTTTATTATATCATTCGATTACTCCCCTCTCTATCTCTTTCTATCTCTCTCCCCCTCTCTCTCTTCTCTCTCTCTCTCTCTCTCTCTCTCTCTCTCTTTCTCTTTCTATCTCTATCTCTCAATTTATCGATCGTATGTCAGTTTCATTTTGGTGGTGAGACTGTCAGCACAGGAAAAAAACGTTCTATACATGTCCACTATGCATGTATACACAGGGTCATTATGTGAGAATTGAACAATTATTGACGAGTATGATGAAAAGTGTAGATTATGCAACCAGTGTAAATTGCATAGAGGATATGCAGTATAAATAGTCTGTAATTACTGGCTTGAAGAAATTTTTGACTCTCACCCTGAAGGACACCTATGCTCCAATTGTCACTATGATAAATGTGGTCAGTGGGAGAATACCTATCCTGGTATGATTGGAAGGAGCCTTAAACGGTATTTTAGTTTATTTCTAAGAGACTGGTATTGCCTTGGTTTTAAATTGTTTCGGGAGGAGGAACCAGGTCTATGTTTCAATTGTTGGAATAACAAACGAATCTGGTTTCTACGTCATTGCTGGGAAGACAATGGCTACTATGACTATAAGAGTGAAGCTACATTGTAATGTGGAAAATGTGACCCTAAATTTGCAGCACATCAAGATCAATATACAGTGAATTCAGATGAACTACCAGCATTAGTGTTCTCGACAGCTACCTATACGTAGAAAAAGAAGAAATCTAAAGAGAAGAAAAAAGTCCGATGCTCATATCTTGAGTGCCTGACAGGTCCAAAACAATTACACCATGATTTTTTAAAAACATTGAATTGGTTATTCCATTTTCATATAGTTTTGAATCATAATCTAGGACTTGCATAGTCAATTCATACAGAGTTCTGTAAGATTTTTTTATGAAAAGATAAAGTGTACAAGGGAATTCCATTTACCTTGCACACAAGGCTGGATAAGCCAAAAGATTAAAATCGTGGATGGATGCAGTCCAGGATCCAACGGCACTAGCACTCTTCACAAAGTCCAAAGCGAGTTTTTGAGGGGATTTCTCCATTGGCAAAAGACGAATTGGTGTAACTACGAGAACCAGTGGCAATGTGACGTTGATTGGTGAGTGTGTGGGGAACAAGAAGTTTGATATTGCTACCGCTGGCTCTCAGTTTTTCCACTACAAATGCAACAGAGCTCATAACCTGTTGTTATCGAACATGAAGAATTGCCGAAGTTATATTGACATTTGCATCGGGTGATGCAGCAAGTCTTTTTCCCAAAGTGAAACTGGCTAGAGCTAGTTCTAACTTTATGTCAATCTTAGCGTTGGGAGGCAACCACTGAGATATATTGAATAATTCATGATTTAATTTTCCAACTAAATGATACTCTTGGGTCACTGCAGCAGTTAACTCACCCTCAGTACCAACATTCGATCTATATTCATATCCCAGTGCCTTTCCTCTCAACTCGTTGTATGACTGGAGTCATCAACATAAATTGTATGTTGCTCGCATAGTTTGATAAATTATTGCTAATGCTCACCAATGTTCCATTAATGAATACATTAATTTGTTTGAACAAGTTGTATAGGATACAGTTTTCGTAGGATAGACCGTCGGTAGCAATAGGAGTTTGATTGTCAGACTTTTTCTTCACCACAACATTTCAATCAATAAATGTAGATGATAAATCGATGAAATAATCTTCATTGGAAAATATTTGAAAGTGAATATTTTCCGACAGGGGTTGTTGAGGATGAAATTATTCATATTAGCCATACTTGACACTGACATCAACATTTTCAGCATTGAATAGATACAATCACTAGGTGATTGATGGATGCGATTCTTTGTGGAGGAGGTAGGTCATCTTAAGAGAAGAAATCTTTATTTGTTTTAACAATCTTTTTCTTCTTATTGCTCTTCTTTTTTACTTCAAAGTCGTTATTGATGTCTATCGCTTCCCACCTGGGTAGAAACTGATGAGTGAATAATGACCACGCACCCTTTTTTATTCCTTCCCATTTTGCTGAGATTTGCATTTTTCGCCAACAGCTCTTGCTGAACATCTAATATTTTCCTCAAGACTCTCACTGAAATTTTTACCCGAGCCCCAGTTCTGTAGTGTTCAAGTTCAATCATTTTATTATTAACATATACATGAATATAATTGACATAGGCCCATGGGGAGGCAAGCTCGAAAAACTAGGCCTAGACAAAGATACAATAAAAATTAGGCTACAATACAAAGATAATTACGACGGCAAAGATACAATAATACAACAATAATATGAAAGTAGCAGCTAGCCCAGGATCCAAATGTAAATATATATAAAAAAGATCCATATTATTAAATATAAATTCATACTAAAAGATAGCCGAGAGGCCCACATTCACCTAGAACAACAATCCAAACAAATAACTTAGTCATATTAAAAAGACGCCTAATTAAAAGTAATCCTGAACTAAATGAAATTTAAGATTCCTTTTTATTAAATGGATAGAAGAAAATTTATCAATAAAATCCTTGTGAGCATCCCAGCACCGGGCCATTGACACAAACGGGGCGAATTTAGATCTCTCAGTACTATACTTGTCAATGTAGATACTCTTTTTTTTGTCGCGTGTTATAACGATGTAAATCTTGTGATCGGGAGAACAAACTTTGATTGAGGTAATATGGCGGTAATTTCTTAATGTCATAATTAAATTTGAAAATAATTGCTCCAAAAGTAAATTGTTGAGAAACTGGAATTATATCTAAATAAATATATAAAGATGCTATAGAAGACTTATTTGGAAGTGAAATAGGCGATGAAATAAAAAATTTGAGGATTCTTACTGCTCTATTTTGTAAAATCTGTATTGGTTTAATATGGCTTTTAAATGTAGATAAATATACTAGAGAACAATAATTAATATTAGACTGAATCAGAGCAAAATAAATACTTTGTAAATCAGAGTAGGGCAAATAATGCTTCAGCCCTCACATTAAACCAACCTATCTTGAAATCTTTAAGCGTATATTTTGAATGTGTTTTAAAAGATAAGCTATGGTCTATCACAAGTCAAAGGTACTTTATCATATTTACCCGAGATATTGATAATAGATACTTTGAAGAAGTAACTCGGGTAATACGAGGGCATATATTTGACTTCCTGCCGTAAATTATGAAATTAGTTTTTGATAAATTCAAAGCAATAAAATTTAAAGAACACCATTCAAAAACATTAGAAAATGCAGTAGCAAGTTTTGCCTCCAACTCCTCGTCATTCCTCTCAGAAATTGAAACTGCCGTATCATCAGCAAAATGTGTGCTGAGACATGGGATTGCCAAAGCGCGGTAAAAATCATTTATATAAACTAGAAAAAGCAGAGGACCTAGGACAGAGCCCTGAGGCACCCCAAACATCGAGGACTGAGGAACAGGCGAAGAGAGAAAATTACCTCCATCTATTCGTTGCTTTCTCTTATCAAGATAAGATTCAAATAGATCCAACGCCGGTCCGCGCACACCACAATTATCCAATTTACGAAAAAGAATACAATGGGATATTGTATTGAATGCTTTTTCAAAATCCAAATATATTGCTGCTGGAATTTCTCCTCTATCCAAGCATTCATGAATATATTAGATGAGAGCAATGATAGCGTGCTCAGTTTTGTGTCCAGACCTAAAACCAAACTGGGAATTTTTGAAAAAATTAAACGATTTAAGAAAGTCATAGATCCTCTTATAAATTGCCTTCTCAAATGTTTTAGAAAATGCTGACAAAATAGAAATAGGGCGGTAATTTGATGGGTTTTCAGGAGAGTCACCTTTGTGATACGGAATTATTCTTGCTTCTTTAAAAGCAGACGGGAAAACTCCAGTCTGAAATAAAAGATTGATTAAATGCTGTAATGGCAAAATTACTGCAGACAATATTTCTTTAACAATTATAGAACTAGAACCGTCAATTCCCGCTGAATTACCTGAATTTATAACAAACACTATTTTTGTTATTTCAGACCGAGAAAAAGGCGCAAGAAAAATTGAATTACTTTGAGGAGATGGAAGGTATGAAGAAAAATGTTTATTACTAGGTGAATCAAACTGGTTCATTACTGATGAAACAATTTTCTCTCCTATACTAGCGAAATATGTATTCAAAACATCAGCCACTTTCTCCAATTTGTTAGTAGTCGATCCATTTTCTAAACTAATAACTTCAGGCAACTTGAATTCCTTTGTTTTTTTATAATAGAATTAATTAAAGACCACGTTTTGCGAGGAGAATTTTGAGCTTCTTCGAAAGACTCTTTATAATACCTATGTTTCGACAATCGTATCAGTGCGGTTAATTTATTTTTGAAGATTTTAAAATTTTTAATATTATAATCAGTTGGATTCTTTAACTGCTTTTTAAATAACTAATTTTTTTTTATTAACTGATATCAAAATTCCAGACGTTATCCACGGCCTTATGGGAAATTTTTCTCTGCAAATTTTCTTCGTAACAAATGGGCAACTAGAATCAAGGCAACAATTAAAATTTCTTAGGAAAGTATCAGTTGCCACATCTGTATCCTCCGTGGATATAACATCCTGCCAATCCAATAGACCAAGGCTTTCATTCAGGTGCTTTAATGTTATTTTAGTTATTAACCGTACTTGACGTTCCCTACTTACGTGCGGTATTTTATAAGTAAAAGCTAAATCTGAAACCAGCAGGAAATGATCCGATATATCACTTAAAACAGCAAAATTTGCTTTAATTGGTAAGGATGTAAAAATATTATCAATGAGAGAAGCAGAACTAAGTGAAATTCTTGTAGGTATCAGGCAAGTAGGAAGCAGATATGCAGAAAAGCAAGAAGACAATAAATCAACAGAAGCTTTATTTGAAGCTTCTAGAAGGTCAATGTTGAAATCTCCGGAGAGGATAACATCTTTATTTTGAAAATGAGGCTGATGCAAAAAATCATGGAGTTTATAGAGGAAAGACTTGACTGGAGAAGAAGAAGGTCGGTATACTACGCAAAAAACTATATCATTTTTTCTAAGACAAATTTCAGTTACCATTACTTCAAAAAGCATTTCCTCATGAGAACCTTCTAGATTTACAAGGCGTCGAAAAGAGATACCATCTTTAACTAATACTGCCAAACCACCTTTGGTACCTAGTCAGTCGGTTTTTGAAAGTAAATTGATATCCAAGAAAAGCAATATGAGGAGCCGTGTCTATAAGAAAAGTCTCACAGAATCCAACGACATGACAAGATAGCTTATGAACTACATCGACAAGATCATCCTGTGAACTACAAAAACCTCTACAATTTAAAAATCCTGTTCTCACAACCCCGGTACTGGGAAGATCAGAAACCTCGGAAGGTAATTTATATCTACATTTTGGAAAATTAATTAACCCACCATCATTTATCTCATTTCCAAAAAAATTATCATCGCTCTGGAAAATGGAAAAGTCAAAAGGGTTAGATTCTAGGTCTCTCAGTCTATCCCAAATATAATTATCATCCAATGTAAATAATCAGAATTATGATCAGGACAAGCAGAAACTTTCGCAAAATGCACACCGTCTGAGTTTTACCGTAGCAAAAACAACTAAGCCAGCGAGAACTCGAAAATAATGATGAAAGAAAAAGAAACTGCTTGAAAAATAGAAACAAGTGAAAGAAACTGAACTTATTCATTATAACATGAAATGCGGATATAGAAAAATTATTGTACTCAATTACTTCATATAAATAGAAACTTATAATAAGCTACAGATGGACAAAAAAACACACAAGAAATAAAAATGATAGAAACATACAAACAAGATATAAAATAAACTTATTATAAGTCTACAGAGTGACAAAACACATCGCAAAAAATAAAGCTAACAGATTCTATGAATAGAGAAAAATTACATAGTGTAATAAAAATCATGCAACAAAACGAATGTCATTATTAATCACAGTAGCTAGTCAATTTTAACCCACTATGAAGACGGAGACTTTTTACACTCGAGCCATAATTTACTCCCTTTTTGTTTAATACGCGTAAGATGAACCGAACCCGAATCACGCATGTCCTTTCCCTTAGACAATAGCTCATTCCGTAGGAAATTTAGCTTTGGTGGGAGATCAGTGCAAATGCGAATTCCACTACCCTTCAACTTATTCACCTCACTAAGAATCGCCTGAATGCTATGATCTGTGTCTAGCGATATAAAAACAGGGGCCGGTCGAACACTAGTTTTCCTACTAGTGATGTTTGAACTGCTATTTCTCGCAAGGCGATAACACTTGGTAAGAGAAATGTCCTCGGTAACTTGCAATTTGTCAGATAGAAGAGACTTTAGGTTGCTAGTCACTGATTGAATATGCTTTTCAGTTGGCAGACCCTGAACAATCAAATTTAACTTTCTTTCTCTCACTTCGATGTCAAGAAACTTATTCTCCAAATCGTTATTCCGCAATTTTTCTTGCTCTAGATCATTTCGAAGCTTTTTAGATTCCTCTCGTAGATTCGCATTTTCAGCTGATATTTGCCTAACTTCATCTTGAAGGGAAATTATTGAGACAGAAAAGTTTTTCTGCTCTGCTATTATTTTATCCAGCAACGCCTGAATCCGTTTCATTTCTTCATCAAATTTTGCTTGAGTGACAGCCATAATGAGTGCTATAATCCGCATGTAGAAGTCTACACTTGCATCAAATTACGCAATGGCAAAGTCCAAAACAATATCAAATTTAATCCTTTTAACTTGAAAAAGTAATCCGATTATAGGAGTTCACGTTTCAATAGCTAGATACTGACTGAAGTTTGTGACTGAAGCAGTAAAGTTTGTTGCAGTCGGTACAATACTGACTGAAGTTTACTGACTGAAGCAGTAAAGTTTGTTGCAGTCGGTACAATATATTTTCTGGCAAGGGGTAGTGCGGAACGAAATAGCCTAGCAAACCAACTACCAAGACCATTGCCTTACATTGTAGTACGCCCCTTGTAATAGTCCAATCCATGACCTATGTGACGAGGACTCAGAGCACCAACATAGCAATCAATGTCAAAAGAGACAAATGGAATTCTTCTGTTGTTCATCTTAAGTAACGGCTCGAAAACAAACCTTCATCTTAAACGCGGCTCGAAAATGACACACAAACCTTTTGTTATAGCTAAAAGATCTCCGAGTTCACTTCTTTGTGTTAACTGACAGAGTTCTAAATACGAAGTGTTTACGGGAACATTTTGGAGATTTCTTATATTGTAGTGGCGAACATCGTTTTCTATACCTTTTCTCTCTAAAACACTTTGAAGGGGAAAATTTGAATTAACTATTCTCGACGATTCCACAAATGAACTGTAAATAAATTTACAACTGTCTGAGGAGAAACTAGGTTCAGAGTCTGCATAGATAACGTGGTCCTTGTCACCGAAATTTTCTGCTTTAATAATACGATCTTTAAAACCAAGAACCTCGACATAATTCGACATACCTCATGCATATTGTTGTATTCTTTGTAGGGTATGTTAGCAATAGGGTAATCATTAGAATCAAAAGTTGCTACCGCACCTTCATCACCGAAGTCAAGGGGTCTTATTTTAATCTCATAAGGGGTTGATGTTCTTAGAACATCATATGTATTCTTGATAGTGCAATCGACTAGAGCAACTTAATATCTACCTTCAAATTTTATGACAGGGGAGAGTTTAGTCCAAAAATCAATTGTTCTATTCAAATCGTCATAGAGAGGATCAGAAACACTGGATATGAATATCACATAGAAATCATTGGGTATTGTTTGTTTCTTCAACGCCTACCCAAGAATCAAAATCAAAGTTATATCCTAGCCAACGAACAAGCAACTGTTTCTTGGCCTTGTGTGTACGACTTTTTCATATCTTTTCAATTTGATAAAGGTCACTGTTATTTCTAACTTTTTGTTATACATAGTCATATAAACCAATGAGAATCTCTTCATCTTTGGTGTCTCGTAGATGATAAGTTATGGGTTTGGTGTCTAGGATTTTTGATACTCTAAAAATTCAGTGGACTATGAGTAATATCCCTTTTCAAATATATTAGTTGTTCTATTAATTCGAACAGTATCACCAGCATTGAATTTTTTCTTCACAACCATTTCACTGGAACTGGAACTGGACGAATACTGTTTAAGAAAAGTGTCAAGTGTATTATGATCACCTCGATTAACTTCCTGAGGGCTAACGTTGAACAATGATTGATGAGGTCGTAGATTATAAAGTAGCAGGATTTTATCTAAATCATGAATTTTTTAATGTACAATGTTTTGAAATTAAAAGTCGAATAGTTCTTATCAGTCGCTCGGCCAATGCAGCCTTTATAGGACTATAACTGTGATAGAGCATTATATTATATTCTAATAATACCTTAATAAGACCCGAATAAGACTTTTCGGGAAGTTTAATGTATTTAAAAAGTTGGATAGATGATTGTCAAATGATAAAAGTCCTTTACGATTTGTTACCATGTCATAAATTAAGTAAAGTAGATTATAACTTTTCTCTTGAATTATAATTCGTTTCCCATAGCTATCAACTTGAATACGATCTTGGCCACTTACCATGAGATATATTAAGACTCTTTTACTTTGTTCACGATGTGAGTGTGGCAGTAGATTTTCAGTACTTGACACTATTGAATTCAATTCCTCCTCCTCCTTTGATTGTGTTATTTTTCCAGAAGAATGTTGAAGATGTGTTTCCTTTTTGTGATCAATGAGACTTACATTGACTGATCTTACATGATACGGTTTATGTTTGTCCACTCGTCGAAGTGCTTCTTGAAGTAAAAGTAGTTTTTTTGTCATCACCAATATTCTCGTCATTAACGAATTTACTTAGATTGTCCTCAAAGTGTTCCATTGGTGAAAAGGCGAGTTCTATTGGGGTCAATTTGTAGGGTTTAGCAATCTAGAGAAAACTGTTTACAAGTCCGGCAATTATTGGCAGTAAAAGTGTAAACAAGCTACCACCCGCTTGGAAAATACGTTTTCTTTTAAAATCTTTTCTGTTCTTTTTGCCAGCCAAGGCACATACAATGGAGCGATATTGCGTTGCCTGTTGCTTAACTACTTCTGGCAGTTGGACATTGCCCTCGGTTAAATTTAAACAAAGTTCAGATATTGGATTAATGAATTCTTTGTCAATATAATGTTTGAGTATGGCTTTCCTAAGTGGTGGTTTTGAAGTGATCAGAACGAAAAATAAATGTCTACTTTCATGTAGTTTCTTCAATGTCATGATGGCAACTAATAAAATTTTTTACTGTTCACGGGAAGATGTACTGTAACTTCATTGTCAAAATATCTGTGTCTAAACGCAAATCCTCGGGTGTATCTTGATTAAGATTAATTGAAAATAGCTTTTTACCAAAGCAAGTTTTTCAAAGAAAAGTAAAGAACTCCATTAAACAAAAAATGAGCAAAAATAAAATAATCTACAAAGCGTGAAACTACCACAAATCAGCATCGATGAATAAATAAAAACCAAAACGAACAGAAACTACAATAAATAATCGAGTCAAACTCAAAACGAGCAGAAATTAACATAAGTTGGGCTCAAAACCCCTATGGCTTCCCAAGGCCAGAACATAATTTGCACTTTACTGAAAAAATATAAATGTTTTTACTTTTATAACTTTAATAAATCAAATAATATTAACATTTTGATTACTAAATACTAGTATATGTATATTAAACTGACAATGTACATTCATTTGTATTAGGTTTATATGCCTCCAGGGCATAACTTACAACCCTTGCCCTGAAGGCTGTGGGGGGGGAGGTTGTCATCCTCAAAGTTGCCTTCCAATCATTTTCGACTATTAAAAAGGGCACTAGCCACTCCAATTTCCAATTGAATGAGCCGTTTTGAAAGTTTCTACGATAACTCCTTCGATACGAAGTGCCCAGGTAAGGTTCTCTACTTAGACAGCGCTATTGCGCTGCCCATGAAATGTCAAGCCTTCCAATAACTTTCGACTAAAAAGAGGGCATAAGGCCTTTCGATTTCCAATCGAATGAGCCCTTTTTGTGTTTCTACGACAACCGCCTTTTATAAACACCTTATATGCCCCCAGGGCATAAATTACAACCTTTACCCTAAGAGCTGTGAGGGTGGTTGTCATCCTCTAAGACCTAATTTCCAGAATTTTCAACTACGTTAAACAAAATGGCTACCTCAAAATTTTGATTGGATGTATCTGGGAAAATGGTGGGCGTGAGAGAGGCGTTAGTTGCTCTCCCATCACGTTCAACTATTAAAACAGCCACTAGCCATTTAAATTTCCAATAAATTGAGCCATCTTGAAGATTCTACGACAACAATTTCAATAAAAACCGTATATACCCCCAAGGCAAAGCTTGCAACCCTTTCTCTGAGGGGTTGGGGGGGGAGGGTGTCATCCTCAAAGACTTATAATTTCCAGAACTTTCTGCAACATTGAACAAAATGACTTATCTGAAAATTTTGATTGGATGTGTTTGGGGATATGGTGGGCGTGAGAGGAGGATTAGTTACCGTCCAATCACTCTCAACAGTTAAAAAGTGAACTAGCCCTCTCAATTTCCAATTGAATCAGCCCCTTTTGAAGTTATTACGGCAACTCTATCTATAAAAACCTTATATGCCCCCAGGACATAACTTTCAACCTTTGTCGTGGGGGCTCTGGGGGGTTTGTCATCCTTAAATACATAATTTCCAGAACTTTCAATTACGTTTGATTGGATGTGTTTGGGGAAATGGTGGGCGTGAGAGGGGGGTTAATTACTTTCCATTCACTTTCGACTATTAAAAAGGGGAATTTCAATTTCCAATCAAATGAGCCCTTTTTGAAATTTCTGCAACAACTTTCTATATAAACCTTATATGCCCCCAGGGCATACCTTACAACCCTTGCACTGAGGGCTCTGATGGGGTTATCGTCCTAAAAGACCTAATTTCCAGAACTTCGACTACGTAGATCAAAATGGAATCTCAAAGTTTTGATTGGATGTGTTTCTGAAAATGGTGGGCGTGAGAGGGGGTTGGTTGCCCTTCAATCACTTTTGAGCTATTAAAATGGCACTAGCCCTTTCCATTTCCAATTGAATGAGCCCTTTTTGAAGTTTCTACAACATCGCTTTCTATAAAAAACCTTATATACCCCTAGGGCATTACTTATGACCCTTGCCCTGAGGGCTGTGGGGGGGGAAGGTGCCTTTTCAACTACGTTGAATAAAATGGGTATCAAAATTTTTTTATTAGATGTTTTTGGAGAAAAGGTGGGCGAGAGAGGGGGGTTAGTTCTCCTCTAATCACTTTCGAGACTATTAAAAAGGGCACTAGCCCTTTGAATTTCCAATTGAGTGAGCCCTTCTTCAAGTTTCTACGACAAAGATTTCAATAAAAACTTATATGCCCCCAGGGCATAACTTCAAACCCTTGCCCTGAAGACTCTGGGGGGAGTGTTCTAATCAAGGGTACAATTTCCTGAACTTTAGACTGCGTGGAAAAAATGGCTATCTCCAAATTTTGATTGGATATTTTTGGGGGAAATGGTGGACGTGGAAGGGGTGTTAGTTTCCTTCCAATCCCTTTCGGCTACTAAAAAGGCCACTAGCCCTTTCAGTTTCCGATTAAATGAACCATTTTTAAGGTTTCTACAACAATACTTTCTATAGAAACCTTACATACCCAAAGGGCTTAATTTACAAGCCTGGCTGTGAGGGGGGGGGAGGGGTGTTATCCTCAAAGACATAATTTAGGTGACTTTCAGCGACGTTCAACAAAATAGCAATCTTAGAATTTTGATGAAATTTAGTTTGGGAAAAGCCGGGCGTGAGAGGGGGTTAGTTGCCCTTCAATCACTTTCTACTGCTAAAAAGAGCACTAGCCCATTGAATTTCTAGTCGAATGAGCCTCTTCTGAAGTTTCTACGACAACACTATGAAAAAGTTACATTTCCCCAGGTCATAACTTATAACCCTTGCCCTGAGGGCTATTGGGGGAGTGTCCTCCTCAAAGGTATAATTTCCTGAACTTTAAACTACTTGGAACAAAAAGGCTATCTCAAAATTTTGATTTGGATGAGTTTGGGGAAATTGTGAGCGTGGAGTTATGCCCCAAGGGCATAACTAACAACCCTTGCTTTGAGGGCTGTGGGGGGATGTCATCCTCAAAGACCTAATTTCCTGAACTTTCAACTACGTTGAACAAAATGGCTATCTTAAAATTTGGATTGGATGTGTTTGGGGAAAAGGTGAGCGTGAGAGGGGGGTTTAGTCGCCCTCAAATCACTGTCGACTATTGAAAAGGGCACTTGAACTTTGAATTTCCAATTGAATGAGCCCTTTTCGAAGCTTTTACGACAACTTATTCGATGCGAAGTGTCCTGGTCTAAAGGGAAAAAAATAATAAACAACACATTGTGCCAACATCGTTCTTAAATGTCCCCAGGGCATAACTTACAGCCCTTGCCCTGAGGGGTGTGGGGGAGCGACCTCCTCAAAATACATTTTCTATCTAAAAATCAACTAAGCTGAACAAAATGGCTATCTCAAAATTTTGATTGGACGTATTTCGGGAAATGGTGGGCGTGGAAGGGGTGTTAGTTGCCTTCCAATCACTTTCTACTATTAAAAAGGCCACAAGCTACTCCAATTTCGAATTGAATTAGCCCTTTTCGAAGTTTCTACGACAACTTATTCGATATGAAGTGCCCTGGTCTAAAGGAATAATTAATAAATACCACATTGTGCCAAGATCGTTCTTATATTCCCCCAGGGCATAACTTAAAACCCTTGCCCTGAGGGTTTTGGGGAGTGACCTCCTCAAAAACATATTTTCTATCTGGAAATCAACTATGCTGAACAAAATAGCTATCTCAAAATTTGGATTGGATGTGTTTTTGGAAATGGTGGGCGTGGAAGGGGTGTTAGTTGCCTTCCAATCACTTTCGACTATTAAAAAGGGCACAAGTCAATCCAATTTCCAATTTTATGAGCCCTTTTTGAAGTTTCTACGATAACTTCTTCTATACGAAGTGCCCTGGTCTAAATGAAAAAAACAATAAATAATACATTGTGCCGACATCGTTCTTATATGCCCCCAGGGCATAAATTAAAACCCTTGCCCTGAGGGTCGGGCGGGAGTGACCTCAAAAATATATTTTCCATCTGGAAATCAACTACGCTGAACAAAATGGCATTTTCAAAATTTCGATTGGAGGTGTTTGGGGGAATGATGGGCGTGGGGGGGGGGGCTAGTTGCCTTCCAATCACTTTCGACTATTAAAAGGGCACTTTCCCCTCCAATTTCCAATCGAATGAGTGCTTTTCGAAGTTTCTTCGACAACTCCTTCGATACGAAGTGCCCTGTTCTAAGACCAAGAATTAAACAATACATTGTGCCGACATCGTTCTTTACTTAGGCAGCGCTAGCCTATGATCCAATAGAATATAGCTATAGGGTCTATTTGTCGCTGGATTGTACGCTGAAAGTAGAAATTTTGGAGCACCAGGATATATCTGTTTATTGAGAGTTATTAGAGAACTTGAATCACGAACAACTCTGTAAATGATATAGAAGGTACTGTTCAAAGCCAGTGTTCTCATACATTTGCTCTGATAAAAGAGATTGTGTAGAACTAGAGTTACGGAAATATGTTTATGATTTGAACGAACAGTAAACAATTGTAGCATCCGAGACCGTTGTTCAATGGATTCAGCTGAATCATCAATAATCAGCCAAGATTTTGGTTCAATAATGTCGAAAACCTCAAGTCCCCGTATGAATTTTACCTGCACAGATGTAGCAATAGCTTTTATTTTATCATATGACTCCTGCCAAACACTGTAGCAATAGTAGATTTTTTTCGGCTTTTCCATAAACATTTTATTACAATTTTTAATTATTTTAGCTAAGAGTTTTGTTTTGCCCGACATTGATGAACCACAAATAAACGATCTGTATGGTGTTTTAAATTGATACATATTTTTTAGACTTCAACAGCTGGATTACAACTAACTGTAAACTATAGTTTTCTAATGAATAAATAATATCTCTATCACAGTCCTACTACAATGTTCAAGAACAACAACAATTTAGAATCATATTTTCTTTAATTTATAATAAATATTTTTAATCAACAGAATAAAATGACAGAATAACTTTGATAACAACAGAATAACTTTGAGCTTCATGCTCCTAAGTATTAACAAAAATATTCCATTGCTCAATTATTTCGGGACACTATATGTAATACTTCTTCTTCCTTGCTTAAGGGAAATGACCCCAAAACATCAATCTCTTATAAGCAAAATAGAAATTCTTAAATGTTTTTAATTTATTTATGTTAAATCAACGCATTTAGAAATGGGATCACAGCACCCTTCCCCAACCCCTGTGGGTGGCCGCTGCGGCGGCTGAAGGTCGGGCCGGAAGGTGCGGGGGCTTGCTGTGGTTGGCGAGGGCGCAAGATACAATTTTTCAAACTATGAAAAAAATATTGAAATATAACTCTACCTTGTACACATACGCACAAAGTTTGCTCTACAATGAAACATATAAAAAATCTTCCCACCACCACCCGACACCCGCCTAGTATTATGAGAAATGAGTTTAGGTCAATTTATCCAACTGAGTTGTTTTCTATAGTTTACACATTCAACTCGATCTGAAAACGGTAGTGCCCATAGTTTAGGACCTCCACACCACCCTCACGTACATATACTTTGCCTGATATGGCTGTCATGGCATTTTTCTCTGCTCTAATAGTGTAGTTTTTAAATTGTAAAGAGCAAATCGCCATGACTTTCGCTCTTGGGACTATACTATTTGCCACACAATTTCTATAAACACTGATGTCGGAGTTCTTTTTAACATAGTGTTTAGGCACCCTCTTGCAGATTTGTTTGATATCCTCGTTTTGCGTTTCCATAAAGTACCTTCGGACCTGGAAACACCTTTGGATATCAAGTCGCTCTCCGTCTCGGATTTTAACATTAACAATTGATTTGGGGCCTGGCGCTTCACTAACACCGGATAAATCGACTCATTCCAATTAGTGACATCCATCTGAGAGCTAATGTATTCACAATTTTCCAAATCATTGATCAGATTCCCAGTTTTAACTTTTAACAGGAGTGAATCAGTGTCTCCATAATACACTTGAACTTGTCCCTCCACCGGCCATTGCACCTTGCACACATTGTAATATAATGACAACATGCGTTTCTTGGAGATTTCCGTTATTGAGCTGCCACCAGCAATATTTTTGGAAATTTGAAGCACAAGGATTGTTAAGGCATTTGTAATTACCACACGCAAACAGTAGTGAGACATTGCCGACGGATAAAGGGAATTCATATAAAAAAAGGTGCATCAGACTTTTCACTGGTGTCTGGTCTAGTCGGATCAGTTTTCAAAATACTTTTCCTGTTGAAAATATACCCACCCTTCATTGATCTTTCTACCAATAGATGCTGATCCACGTCGGAGTTCAGACCTATTTCTTCTTTGCTGATTTTTAGAATTAAATACATCACCAGATGAGAAATTGAAAAACAATAACCCAAATCCAACCCAAATTCCAAATAGATTTTATACGTGTTCTTACAGACAATGTCCAATAACGTCAATACTTCACTTTCCAAGTACATCTTACAATAATCCTACCTATTTTTACATCCTCCCTTTGCCCAAACCCTCTTGGCCACCAGCTATATTTTTGGAAATTTGAAGCCCTGGAAGGTTAAGGCATTTGTAATTACCACATGCAAACAGTAGTGAGACATTGCCGACGGATGAAGGGAATTCATATAAAAAAGGTGCATCAGACATTTCACTGATGTCTGGTCTAGTCGGATCAGTTTTCAAAATATGGTTCCTGTTGAAAACATACCCACCCTTCATTGATCTTTCTACAAAATAGATGCTGATCAACGTTGGTGATCAGAACCATTTCTTCTTTGCTGGTTTTTAGAATTAAATACATCACCAGATGAGGAAGTGAAAAACAATAACCCAAATCCAACCCAAATTCCAAATAGATTTTATCAGTTTGCTTACAGACAATGTCCAATAAATTCAATACTTATCTTGCCGAGTACATTTTACAATAATCCCAACCATTTTTACATCCTTCCTTTGCCCAAACCATCCTGGCAAATTCGTAGTCGGCAGTGGTGCATTGACGAGCATGAAGTGAATCAGAAAACGCTTCAATGGGTGGTAATTTCACCGCACTTAGCCTCGAGGTGGAGTTGTAGCAATCATATGCGTATCTGCCCTAACACGTTAATAAATCATGCATTTCATCATCTGGAAAGCGCTGCTTAAGGAGGGGGAAACTATCAAAATTGTCACCTTTTTGTACCTGAATCAATTGGCTAAGGAATTTTGAGAAAAAACTAAAGGAGTATAAAAATGGATTTTATTCAGGTAAGTATTACTATTATCTATTGTTTTCAATTTGAATTCGAAGAGCAGCAACTTTTCAGATGATTTGGCTATGATATTATAGGAAAAAGAACCGTCTACCCATGCGTCATCTACAACTTCCCCCTTCTGCGTACGCGCCAACGGCGGGAAAATGAACTTATCATAATTGGTATTGTGTATAAAAACAGGTAAAAATTATTGTTGACTAACGTTTACATTACATGATTGATGGGCCACCCCCCGGAAGTTACTTCCTCCTGATAAAATTTTCTGCCACAAATGATCATTGTCGCGTACCTCCTCCTCGCCCCCTTTCCCTTTACCCTCATCAAGTTCACCATTACAAATCCAACATATTTTCAGATTTTTTAATGGCCAACCTGTCCTCTGGGAATAGAATCATAGGATAGTGTGTATGACGCAACCGTGACAGTGCCTTGTTTGCTGTTATACTAAGTTTAGTCAAGGCTGTGGGCATACAATCTGGCTCATTTAATGTCTCAACTAAATCTACCAATTGCACAGTATTACTTTAGTCTCTTTGCGCATAGGGAAAAGAGACTGCTATGGTTTCATATTCTTTGACACGATTTGGATTTGATGAATCGTACACATCTTTGAGTTTTGCTTCGCAGTCTAAAGAGATCTTGTCACTCTGCAGAGAGGGAATTCTGGAAATTTCTAAAAGGTAAGATCGCCCTGTCACCGCTAACCGTTTCCACAGACTGGTACCCATGACGTTTACAGTGTCTTTTGTGATGCTGTGACTTCAAATCGCTATGAAATCTGGAGACACATGTTGGACAATAGAAGCATACACCCCACGCCCCTGTTTACCCTCTTATAGAACTCGACTAATATCTATAATTGTATTAAAATGACCAGTTGAATCAGGCTGTGTAGGAGGCGTGTAAAGGAGCCATAGCCAGTGCATCTCTGATTGAATAGACGGAGCCCTCACTGGAAATATAACTCCTTTTTTTTATCACGGTGGTCTTCCTCCTCAAATTATGTTTCAAATTGCAACACAGTAACTCTAATATTTAAATGTGTATTAGCCCACTGAAAAACATCTATCCTCTTGAGTGTTAATGGACATTGAGCATTTGAACAATTAAAATCTACTTTAGGAAACTTTGTCCCCATTCCACCCCCATTAGCTGCCAATTTGTCCAACTTTGTCTTAATACTATCCTTTTGCAGGGGTTGGTTTGCTGCGATAAGAAAAGCAGAGTCGAAACACTAGCCTTGTATCGGAACAGATTCGTTTTACACCTTTACATCCCTCTTAAATATGAATTATATTTTAAAACTATAGCCCTCTCCTCCACCCCACCTCTTCAAATAAAATATTTTTAAATTTATATATATTTACATTTAAATTCTCTATAAATAAAGTCACTGACCCACTACTCCCCTCATTATAATTATCTAATTTAATCGCTATCTTTTTGACCCACTTCATAAATATATCCTCATAATTTTCCAAATGCAGATGAATCGGTAGCATCTCAGTATGTACATACTTTGAATAAGCGTCACCCACATTTTCATTTCAATAAAACAATTTTAGTGTTATTGATACTTTTAAACTGTCCCTCCTACCTCACTCCCGAATATGTCGTTCATTAAAAAGATCCCACTAATACAGCTTTGTAATTATACATATTTTGCAATGTAGTGTTTGATAAATAAAAATCAGGTAATATAATTGGCGTTAGTGAGGTTTCCATACCATCACCACTCTATCCACATTCAATCTCAATAAGAGGGATGATGCGTGGAGTAAAATCACCCTGCTCGCTGAGCATATCTTCCAATGTATCATGACTGAGCTGTACAGCCATAGCAAATTTATTTATTTGAACACTTTGATCTTCAGCTATGCTTGGCTGAGCTGGTGTCATATTCTTTAAAACAGTGGGGGGGGTATTTAACTCTCTAGAGCAATCACCTAGAAATTCACGTGTATTTGGGGTCAGCTGGTCACTCCAAGCAAAATCGTCTTCTGATAACCCTGATGTTCGAATGCATCTGGTTAGGCAAAACTGACATCCAAACCCTGTTCAAATGCATTTGGGGGAATATTATTTGAACTAGTTGGAAGATCCTCATCAATCTCTCTAGGGAAATACTCTAGAATTATACTGGTGTTTGGGCTGAGCTCGTCGACCCAAGCAAAATGGTTTTCTGGCACACATTGATTTTCAAATGTATCTGGTTAGGTTAAACTAGTAACAGAACCCTGTTCAACAGCACTTGGAGGAATATCGTTTGATATAACGAGGGATTATTATTTGTATCTTAAAAATTTTCTTTCAAAACGTTATTTGTCAATTCTGGATCCTCATCCTCGTCAATGTCAGAGGGAAAGTCATCTAGGTTATCAACACCACTAAAACATTCTTTCAGAAATTCCGTGTGCCATTTTAAGTCATTGTCGACAGATAGTAAGTCAGTAACTGAGTCAAACTCAAAAGAGCAGAAATTAACATGAGTAGGGCTCAAAACTCCTGTGCCTTCCCAAGGCGAGAACATAATTTGCACTTTACTGAAAAAAAATACAACTGAATGTGCAGTGTCAGTTTAATATACATATACTGATATTTAGTAATCAAAATGTTAATATTATTTGATTTATTAAAGTTATAAAAATAAAAACACTTATATTGTTTCAGTAAAATGCAAATTATGTTCTCGCCTCGAGAAGGCATAGGGGTTTTAAGCCCTACTCGTGTTAATTTCTGCTCGTTTTGAGTTTGACTTGGTTATTTATTGTAATTTCTGCTCGTTTTGGGTTTCATTTATTTATCGATGCTGATTTGTAGAAAGGTAGTTTCACACTTGGTAGATTATTTGATTGTATTTTTGCTCAATTTTTTGTTTAATGGGGTTCTTTACTTTTCTTTGAAAAACCTATTTTGTGGAAAAAGTTTTTTTTTAATTAATACCGGAAAAAAGAACCAGTATTCTTGAATATAACCTGAATGGTCACTTCTCTGGCCTACAAATACTGGTTTAAAATTTGGAACAATAACTGAATCGTGTTCTGATTGCTTTCTACGATCTAGTTTAGTACTGTGTGCAGCTTTTGGCCCGAATATAACTTGTTCTGGTCGCTTTATATGGTGTGACTTCAGTTGTCACTTCAGTTGTGACTTCAGCGGTAATTGATGCTATACTACAAGTAATAAGCATGAATAGCCATATAGTTTGGTAGCATATAGTCTACAAATACTCAAAACTAACACATTGAGATGGAGCTATTGTGCAAAAACTATAATAAACGAAACAGGAAGTTTGTTGTTAATGATCTGTCCCTTATATTTCCAAAACTGATTTTCTGGGGGTAGGTTATAGGAACATAATTTGAGGAAAGCTGTTTTTGGATTTTCTAGACTTTTCTAAAAAGTTTTATGGCACTCTGTCTAAAAAAGAAATAGCTGTTGAAATTTTCGTGTTTTCTATGTCCAATAATCATTGAACATGAAAAAATTTCAACATAAAATGATGAAAAATGAAAACAAATCATGTTATCTTTTGATAGTCAAAAAATTGTAATCATTATCACGCACTTTGCTTCCTTCCCTCGGCGGTTGTTGTCATTAATGTTTATATCTACGGTAATTTGTAAATAATTTACTCAATCAGTCACTCTTGCCCTACGGCACTCGACTTTTAATAGGTTTTTTTTTTGGGGGGGGGGAATACCAGATAATAAAAAAAATTAGTAAGAAATAAACCTCTTTTTTATTAACTAAACAAAACAGAATTGGAACTATTTTTTATTGATTTTCAATAGATGACGCAGTCCAATTTTGTCTATGTGGTTGACAGTTGCTTTGGTACTCCCGTACAATCCAGAACACGCCTGAGAAGTGGTTAGGTTAATCATAATGAAATATACCTGAACATGATGAGAATATAATACTTTTTTATATAATAACATAATTTTGGCTATATATTTGCACATTGGGTGTGGGGATCCAAGTCCAACTGCACTCTATCACCCGTCAATTGTATTGCAAACTTCTCGAGCGTGTTGTGGATTGTTGGGGAATACCACTGCTTTTTATCCATTCTTTATAGTGGTTAGTTTCATTAAATTCACTTTTGTACCTTTTTTCATAGGCAGCGCGATAGCACTGTCAAAGTAAACAACGATGTTGGCACAATGTATTATTTATTTGTTCAGACAGGCACTTCGTATTGAAGAAGTTGTCAAGAATTTTCAAAAAGGGCTCATTCAATTGGAAACTGAAAGGGCTATTGCCCTTTTTAATAGTCAAAAGTGATTGGATGGCAACTAACACCCCTCCCACGCCCACCATTCCCCTGAACACATTCAATCCAAATTGTGAGATTGCCAATTTGTTCAACGTAGTTGAAACTTCAGGAAATTATGGCTTTGAGGATGACAACCCCCTAGAGCCCTCGGGGCTGTAAGTTATGGCCTGGGGGCATATAGGGTTTTTATAGAAGGGTTTGTCGTCGAAACTTCAAGAAGAGCTCATTCGATTGTAAACTGAGAGGGCTAGTGCCCTTTTTAATTGTCAAAAGTGACTGGAGGGCAACTAACCCCCCTCCCCCCCTCCATTTCTCCAAACATATCCAATCAAAATTTTGAGATAATCATTTTGTTAAACTTAGTTGAAAGGTTCGGAAATTATGTCTGATGAGGACAATACCCCCCCCCCCCCTCACAGTCCTCAAGGGCAAAGGTTGTAATGTATACCCTAGGGGCATATAAGGCTTTTATAGAAAATGTTGTCGTAAAAACTTCAAAAGAGCTAATTTGATTGGAAATCAGAGGACTAGTGCCCTTATTGATAGTCGAAGGTGATCGGAGGGCGAATGCCCCCCCCCCACGCCCATCATTTTCCAAACACTTCGGATCAATATTTTGATATAGCCATTTTGTTTAACGTAGTTGAAAGGTATTAAAATTAGGTCTTTGAGGATGACATTCCCCCCCCCACAGCCCTTAGAACAAGGGTTGTAAGTTATGTCCTTGGGACATGTAAGGCTCTTATAGAAAGCGTTGTCGTAGAAACTTCAAAAACGGCTCATTCGATTGGAAATTCAAAGAGGATTACCAATTTTTTCAACGTAGTTGAAACTTCAGGAAATTAGGTCTTTGATGATGACAACCCCCTAGAGCCCTCGGGCTGTAAGTTATGGCCTGGGGGCATATAGGGTTTTTATAGAAGGGTTTGTCGTAGAAACTTCAAGAAGAGCTCATTTGATTGTAAACTGGGAGGGCTAGTGCCCTATTCAATAATCAAAAGTGATTGGAGAACAACTAACCCCCTCCCACGCCCACCATTTCCCCAAACACTTCCAATCAAAATTTGGAAATAGCCATTTTGTTCAACGTATTTGAAAGGTCTGGAAATTTTGTCTTTGAGGATAACAAATCCCCCCTAGCCCTCAGGGTATGGGTTGTAAGTTATGCCCTGGGGGTATACAAGGGTTTTATAGAAAGTGTGGTCATATAAATTTCGGAGGGGTTTCATTGAATTGATAATCTGAAGTTCAAGTGCTTTTGTAAGAGTCAGAGTGATCAGAGGGCAGCTACCCCCCCCCCCACACGCACATATCTCGTATTGTCCCGAAATGCATCTAATAAAAATTTGAAGATAGCCATTTTATTCAAAACAGTCTAAATGTTATATAGGCTAACAAGACTTTTGGGGTTGAAACAAACCTCAGAGTGTAGGGGCAAGGGTAGTAAGTTATGCTTAGGAATTTTTTATGGTTTTTATAAAAGGGATGGTTGTATAAACTTTATAGGAGGCTCATTTGGTTAAAAATTGGAATTTCTAGTTCCCTTTTAAGAGTCAAAAATGATGAGGGCACTAGAGGGCAGCTAGCCTACCCCCTCTTCCAACAACCCCTCTTCACCAAACGAATCCCATTAAAATTGTGAGATAGCGATTTTGCTCAAAATCGTCCCAAGAACTAAAACAATGCCTCTAGGGTTGTAGTCATGCCCTAGGGGGGCATGTAAGGTTTTTACGGAATGGGTGGTCGCATAAACTTCAGATGGGACACTTTTGATTTGAAATTGAAAGTTATTGTGCCCTTTTTAAGAGTCAAAGTTTTTTTAGCCCCCCCCCCCCGCTCCTCATTTCCCCAAAGACTTCCAATCAAAATTTGGAAATTTTGTTAATTGTGTTGAAGGGTCCGGAAATTATGTCTTTCAAGAAGACATCCCCGCCCTACAGCTCTCAGGGCAAGAGTTGTAAGCTATGCCCCGGGGGCATTTAAGGTTTTTTATAGAAATGGAGGTTGTATATACTTCGGAGAGGACTCACTGGATTGGTAATCTGAATTTCTAGGGCCCTTTTTATGAGGCAAATTGATGAGAATTGATGAGAAAGAACATATAATAAAGTCTCAACGGGTGAAACAACCCCCCAGCGCCCTGGGTATAGGGTTGTACGTTATGTTATGTGGGTATATATGGTTTTTATGGAATGGGCAGTTGTATAAACTTCAGATGGGGCTTATTTGATTCAAAATTGGAAAGATATAGTGCCCTTTTTCAGAGCCAAAGTGATTTGAGAGCAACCAGACCCCCCTCCATGCTCATCATTTCCCTTAACACCTCCAATGAAAATTTGGAGATAACAATTTTGTTCATCGTAGTTAAAGGTTTCATAAATTATATCTGTGAGGAGGACACCCCCCCCTACATCTCTCAGGGAAAGGTTTGTAGGTTATGCCTGGGGACATAAAAGGTGCTTATAGAAAAGAGGTCGTATATGCTTTGGACGGGACTCATTGGATTGGTAATCAGAAGTTCTAGTGCCCATTAAGATTCAAAGTGATCAGAGCGCAGCTACCCGCCCTCCCCACAGACACACACGAACACGACGTTTTTTTTCCCGAGATGTATTTATAGAGGTAAAGAACGAACTAAAGCTTTGCGGACCTTGAAAAATGTCTATTGCACAAAAAAAGAAGAATTTGCGGTATTTTTTCTATGAGATTGTCTCGCTTAAAAATTGTTTTTCAAATTTTGGTTACAAAGGGATTGTAACCAAAGCGATTTGCTCCTTACCAGGCTATCGCTACTGCTGATATTATGAAAAGAAAAAAAAGTTACCAATAGTTTATGAGTAACGGACTGCTAGCACGGAGCCAATAGCTGAATGGTAAAGCATGCCACTTGAGTAGCACAATCTTTTTATTCATGTAAATAGGGCTCTAGGACATACATTTTCCGTTTGATTGAGCCCTCTCTCTATGTTTTAGGACTATTTGTTCGATCTATCTCACCTGAGAAAAATAACTACAATAAAAAAAACATGCACTCGTGATCTTTCTTATTGAAAAAAAGCGGACGACACATTTTTATAGATAGAAGCATGAACCCTCTACAGAAAAGTTCCCTGATATGATGAATCTAACGTCGGATTCCCATTGAGATAGCTTAATTTGTGGGGATGTTTCAACCCTTGTTCGAAAATCACGCAAATTTTCTTAGGGTCGTAGCTTTTGTTAGGTAACTTCAAACTTGATGAGGTGTATATATTTAAAATCACCACACAAACTTAATTCTTTTGATTTAATATTTGCTATCAAAATTCATTTTTTAGAGTTCTGTTTAATGTTGCCCAGTTTACTCTATACTTATAGTTTGTGACCACAAACTGTTTGGTTTCCGTTCCTTTTGGGTTTCACTTATTTATTGATAGTGATAGTATTTTACAATTGGATTATACTTTAATTGGACTGTACTTTCGCTCGATTTAGGTTTAATGTAACTCTATTTTCCATTGAAAAACTCCTTTCGTAGATTTTTTTTAATTAATATTGTCTTGAAAGAAATGATGACTCCAGAATTAGTCACAAACAAAAAAAGAAATAAATAGGAAAAGGTTAGTTAGATCTTTTAGATGATATGGAGAAATAATACTACGGTTGTTTTTAATGACTATTTAATTTCAGGAAATGGGACGAGGAGCTCAAAAAGTCTAAGTTAAAGAAAACTAAACCAAGTTTAAGCCGTGTATTAGCCCTTTGCTTCGGAGGACAATTTGCAGTCTGTGGAATTTATGTATTTATTGAAGAGTGCTTTACTAGGTAAGTTTATTTAGTAAGTTTTAAAAGTCGTAAAGTTTTGGTTTCTATTTGTAGGCTATAGTTTAGTCCATACTTTTGTAACAAAACTGTCATACGGGGATAAAATTACACATAATATGAAATTGGAACATCTTTATTGAAACTTCATATTCCATTCCATGTCTGGGAAAAAATCCAGGATATTGACGGGAGAAGGTTGGGAGTAATTGAATTATCGGATCTGAAAATGATGAAATTGTCCGCCAGTGAAAGTATGAAATTGGTAGACTAATGGCAACTCCAGTGACAATATTTACCAGTTCACTATAATTGGGCTTTATCATTCAACGTGGGGTTCACCGTGGAGAAGGGGAAGTTTGTGAATTGTGAAATGGTGCTTTTTATATGGAACAGTAAATGACTTTTTAAGCTATGACATATTTATCATAGGCAGCGCTGTGTACCCAATCAAAATTTTGAGATAGTCATTTTGTTCAACGTAATTGAAAGGTCCGGAAATTATACCTTTATGGATGACAACCCCCCCCCCCCACAGCCCTCAGAGCAAGGGTTATAAGTTGTGCCCTGGGGCTTATAAGGTAGGCTTGTATATACAAATAGTGATCGTAAAAACTCCAAAATGGGCTCATTTGATTGGAAATCAGATGTTCTAATGCCCTTTTTAAGATTCAGAGTGATCGGAGGGTGGGTAACCCCCTCCCCACACACACACACACGTCGTATTTTCCCGAAATGCTTCTGATATATGTGTTGAGATAGTCATTTGTTGTCGTATAAATTTCAAAAAGAGCTCATTCGATTGAAATTTTTTTTTATGAGATATGAGAGATGAGATATACATTTATTAAAAAAGTAAACAAACACTATTCGCCTTTTGCCTGCCAAGAAAGGCAATAAGCTTGAAAGGGCAAGCGAGGTTATCACTCTCAGCTAATTAAAACAGCATTCATACCTTGCTACTCAACACACAAGAAACTTACTGATGAAGGAATAAAGGAAAAAAGAGAGAAAGAGGAAAAGACAAGAAGTAGATAGAAGAATAAGCAAAGTAAATCAGGGAAATACCTTAAATAGAATGACAACCTGGAGTGGGCTTAACACCAAATTCACTCACGAGATAAAATAAACTTCTTTGCCCGTGACTTGAAAGCCGGAAAACTTGAAATTGAAAGAGCTAGTGTTCTTTTTAATAGTCAGAAGTGATTGGAGGGCAATTAACCCCCCTCCCAAACCCACGATTTCCCCAAACACATCCAATCAAAATTTCGAGATAGCCATTTCGTTAAACATAGTTGAAACGTCCGGAAATTGTGTCTTTGAGGCTGACAACCCCCCTACAGCCCTCATGGCAAGGGTTGTAAGTTTTGCCCTGGGGGTATAGCCATTGCCCCCAGTCAATGGTTATTTGTCAGTAAAGCGCAATAACTTGCGCTTTACTGAAAAAAATACAACAAATGACCGTGGATTGTCAGTTAAATTGACCTAAACTGACATTTCTTCATTATGGTTTTGATAATTTATCATTTATGAAAGTAAGAAAGGTTGAAAACATTTCAAACGTATTTTCTTTTCAGTAAAGAGCGGATTGAATTCTGGTCTTGGGAAGGCACAGAGGTCATCAACCCTACTCATGTTAATTTTTGCTCTCTTTGAGTTTGACTCGTCTATCTATAGTAATTTCTGTTCGTTTTGAGTTTCATTTATTTAGTTATAGGGATTTGTGGTAGTTTTACGCTTGGAAGATTGTTTGACTTTATTTTTGCTCATTCTTGGCTTAATGGAGGTCATTACTTTTCTTTGAAAAACTTGTCTTGTGGGAAAAGTTTTTAAATTAATTTCTGTTCGTTTTTTATTGACATAGTCTTTTTTCATGAAAAAAAATATTGTATATGTTTTCAGTTTTCTTCTATAAAAATCCATAGTATGGGTTGATATTTGTACGTTGGAGAAACTTTTTCAACAATTTTTAATCCTGACACATACAGTATTTTTTTAATTTAATTTTATAGCTTCTGAAGTTGACCTGAAAAATAAAACTGAATATCATTCCCAAAAGATTATATCTATGCTATTTGACATTGTGGACATACTTACACTCTTTTGTTTTGTTTAAATTATAAGAGCAGAAGTAGTACTAGTAGTATCCCCAAAAGTATCAAGTTAGTAACCCCAGTCGTTCTCGATATATTGCTGAGGTGTCTATTGGCAACCATTTAACACAATGCCTTTTGATATATTTTTAAAGCAACATTTAGTTTTAAAGCATTTTTAAAGCAAATTAATGTTCCTGTGTCAATTCTAAATTCTTGGCCAACCTTCTGAAGACCATAGGCGGGCGTGCCTTGTTTGCCTCTCATTCCAGGCAATCTAACGGTCCTATGTCTATTTTAAATTCTTGGTCCACCTGCCCGAGACTCTAGACAGGCTGGAGTGCCTGTCCAAGTATTTGTCCAATAAGAGATTCACACTTATTCCCGCCATTTACCCGTGCAGCCATTTAAACATTTGCCTCTCAATTACTTGGACTATCTGTCTTGGCTTTTTCTTTCTACAATTAACCATGTCTTGATACAACCTACTGCAAAATACTTTATTTTTACTTGCATAGTTGTGGGGGGTTGACCTGCCTAATATCTCTAAAGACATAGTTGCTGGGCCGTTCTTCTATGCTGAAGAAAATTGCTATCTCAAACTTTGGAATTGGAAAATGAATGGGCTTGAAAGAAGGGCTGCTTGCCCTCCAATCTCTTGTTACTCTTAAAAAGGGCACCAGACACTCGAGCTGTAATTGGAGTGCAAACGGGAAAACTTCCCCCTTCGTCTATCTAGTAAAACATTTAAAACAAGTAAAAACAAAGTGAAAACATTCAAATATATTTTGTTTTCAGTAAATTGCAAATTATCTTCTGGTCTTGAGAAGGCATGGGGTTGTCAGCCCTACTCACGTTAAGTTTTGCTCGTTTTGAGTATGACTCGGTTATTTATTGTATGATTTAAATAAACAAAATACGTTTAAAATGTTTTACCTTATTCAACTTTAAAAAATTAAAAATTATTAAAACTTTAAGCAGTATATGTCAGTATATGTATTCTAGACTAACAATCCACAGCCATGTTTTTTTTGGTAAAGTGCAAATTATGTTCTGGTCTTGAGAAGGTATGAGTAGTATAAGCCTTTACTATACAGAAGGAAGTCTATATATGGAAGACAATTTGAGTCCAGCCAGAGCAGCACCCTATACTCTGACCATGAATACATATTTACAGGCGAACAGGAGTCCCAATAAGGAGTCACTAAGAATATTCTCTTCTGAAGTGATAGATGCAATTTGACTGAAATTCGACGAGCATTAAATTATTTCTTCAGGAATTTATCACATTTTTCGTGCGTTGACATTGACCTACTTTATATGAAGGAATATAATACAGCGCCGCCATGTAGAACAGTACCTCTAATATCTACTTGGCCGATAAAGCTAAGGGGTTATTAATATAATGCGTTCTGGACGGTCTGCTTTTCATAATTCTTTTTTGTACTTTACATAATTTTGTTACTAAAGTATTAAATTCTGAGAATAATTATTTACTCCATTTCAAAAGGGTTAATTATTTCTCATTGTCGAATTTTATAGCAAAACAGATTGATAGGGAATCTCTAGGTGAACTGTCCGGAAACGTCAAAAGTGAAAATCCTTTACACGGTTTATTGAGAGTTAGACAAGGTGAGACGAGTTCAGCATATCATTAAGAGACCGACATTTCAATTCGATATTTAAAGGAGAAAATGTTTTGGATCAATTTTTAGAATGTTTAATTGACAGATACAGAAAATAGGAAAAGGTTTATCTAATATATGATTATAACATGTTCATCTTTTCATACGTCAATATCAAATAGGTTTATAGATCCTTAATTTAAAGGTCTGACTATCTATTGATGACTAAGGGCTGCTAAAAGTGTTTTTTTTTTAAATTATAACAAAAAAAGGTGTATTTCAATAAAAATAACCTTCGTAATAATTTAATATCAGTACCAGGGTTTTTTTCGTCGGACAATACGGAAAATAGGAATAGGTTTATCTAAAAAAAATTATCTTCGAACAGTTCGGTATTACAAAATGTTAGTAAAGAACAACCCACATCCTTCAAATTGACTATTACATTCAGAACTATCTAATGGCTAAATCATTTATGACAATGGTGGAACTATTGACACAAAAATTATAACAAAAAAGGTGTATTTCAATAAAAATAACCTTTGTGAAATTAAATATCAATAACAGGGTTTTTTTCTGATAATATGGAAAATAGGAATAGGTTTATCTATTTTTTTTAATCTCCAAACAGTTCGTTATAACAAAATGTTAGCAAAGAGCAACCCGCATCCTTCAAATTGACTATTGCATTCAGAACTATCTAATGTCTAAATCATTTATAATAATGGACGAACTGTAGACACACATTGTAACGAAAAGCTGTATTTCAATAAAAATAACCTTCTTATTAATTTAATACCGATGAACAGTGGGTTTTTTTTCTTCAGCATTGTTTAAGAATGATTAAAGATGGAGTCAGAGAAACTGATGGATACAGGAATTGAAATAGGTTTTTATTTATTTATTTTTTTATTTTAATTTTCAAACAGTTCGGTGTAACAAAATGTCAGTAAAGGGCAATCCGTAACCTTTCAAATTGACTATTACATACGAGACTAATTGTTGTCCAATTCATTTATAATAATGGGCGAACTATAGATATAAAAATTATAACGAAAAGGTGTATTTCAATAAAAATAACCTTCTTAATAATTTAGTACCGATAAACAGTGTTTTTTTTCTTCAGCATTGTTTAAGAATGATTAAAGATGGTTAAGAACTGCTAAAAATGTTTATCTCTAGCAAAAAAATTAGTTTATTCTAAACAAATGGTACACACCAATGGGTTTATAGATCCTTAATTTTATGGTCTGGCCATCTCATAATGGCTAAGAACTGCTAAAAATGGTACGCAAACATGGGTTTATAGATCCTTAATTCAGAGATCTGGCTGTATCGTAATGGCTAAGGACGGCTAAAAATGTTTATTTCTGGCAAAAAAAGTTTATTCTAAACAAATCATACACACAAATGGGTTTATAGATCCTTAATTTAGAGGTCTGGCTATCTCGTAATGTCTAAGGACTGCTAAAAATGTTTATTTCTACCTGACATGAAATTTTTTGGACTTGGAAAATTATTCAGTTTTTTTTTATTATTATTATTTTTATTTATGCGGCTATATCAATGGTTGCTCATAGACATATCTATGCTATATCTATGGTTGCTCATAGATACTACGAGGCTATCCCAGTGTCTTAAAATGACATAAAATATGCTTAAAACAAAACAAAAATCACATGTAGTAACATTTTCCAAATACGATATGATAATCGTATAGATATGTTAGTTGTGATTTTTACTATTAGAAAAATAATGTTTGTAGTAGCACTTTTTTTAATACACAGTTTTTTTTGGATTGAAAATTTTTCAACTTTTATTTTTATTTATTTATTTATGCGGCTGTATCAGTGGTACTCTATGGCTGCTCATCGTCACTACACGGCTGTCCCAGTGGTACTCCATGGCTAGTTATCGACACTACCTAGTTTGTTGCATGTATTACATCAGTAATTTTCGTACATTGGAAGGACAACCACCTGTATCATATTTTTTAAATAGTGAAAATGAAAATATTCGAAGAAAGTGTGTACACATGATAAAGTGATCGTTGTGTTGAATACTGACAAAGAAAAATATTTGAACTGCGAAACAATTAATAGTGGTAACACTGTTGGATATATATGCGTGCCTCGTAATGATGGTCAGAATTTAAACTTCTGTGAAGTACACACAGCAATAAAAATTATTGGTGATGGATATGGGATAGGGAGGTATCCAGAGATGATAGTGCTAAAAGAGAATGACAACATAAATATAATAGTTTATGATGATTGACATTTTCTTGCTAAAGGTTCTGGTAACACGTTCCCCGTTGTTAGATCCTATTTCCATCGTTCTGGTATTAATATTCAAATGAAAGCAAAGGAGAAAAGAAAGGCCAGCCGCTGCACTAATATCATAAATCATATCTTGTCTACGTGCCAGAACTGTTACCTGTGTAAACACAATGTGAGAATACTCAGTGAAATCGCTAGCAAAATAAAAAAGATTTGGCAGACAATATCACTAATGAATATAAAGATAAATTAATGGAAAATAAAGCGCAAGCGATCATTATTACTACTATTAATCATACAGTCAATGTCGTTCTCGATATATTGCTGAAGTGTCTTATTGGCAACCATAAACACAATGCCTTTTGATTTATTTTAAGGCACTTTAGTTTAAGGCATAATGTGCCAATTGTATAATTTTAGGGGGGTTGACATGCCTAATATGCCTATAGACATAGTTGCTGGACCGTTCTACTATGCTGAACAAAATGGCTGCTTCAAAAGTTTGACTGGGTGCGTTTGGAAAATGAATGGGCTTGAGAGAAGGGCTGCTTGCCCTCAAATCTCTTGTTGCTCTTAAAAAGGGCCCCAGACAATCTTGCTATAATTAGAATGCAAGGGGGAGGACTTGCCCCTTCATATATCTAGTAGAAACAGTTTAAACAAGTAAAAACAAAGTGAAAACATTTTAAATTTATTTTGTTTTCAGTAAAGTGCAAATTATGTTCTGGTCTTGAGAAGGTATTAGGATCGTCATATAAAGTTTATACGATCGTCCTTTCTATATAAACCTTAAATGCCCCAAGGGCATAACATACAAACCTTGCTCTGAGGGTTCTGGGGGGTGTCATCCTCAAATACATAATTTCCGGATCTTTCAACTACGTTGAACAAAATGTCTGTCTCAAAATTTTGATTGATTGTGTTTGAACAAATGGTTGGCGTTGGAGGGGGTTACTTGCCCTCCAATCACTTTCGACTATTAGAAAGAGCACTAGGCCTTTGAATTTCCAATCGAATGAGCCCTTTTCGAAGTTTCTACGACAACTTCTTCGATACGAATTGCCCTGGTGTAAAAAAATAAAAAATAAATAAATAAAGAATAAATAAATAATACATTGTGCACACATCGCTCTTTATTTAGGCAGCGCTATTGCGCTGCCTATGATACTGATATATGTTCCTTGAAGTTTTAATAATTTTTAATTTATTAAAGTTTAAAAAGTTAAAACATTTTAAACGTATTTTGTTTATTTAAATCATACCATAGATAACCGAGTCAAACTCAAAACGAGCAAAAACTTAACATGAATAGGGCTGATGACCCCAATGCTTTCTCAAGACCAGAACATAGTTTACACTATACCGAAAACAAAATACATTTAAAATGTTTTCACTTTGTTTTTACTTTTCTAAAATGTTTGTACTAGATATATGAAGGGGCAAGTCCTCCCCCTTGCATTCCAATTACAGCACGAGTGTCTGGTGCCGTATTTAAGAATAACAAGAGATTGGAGGGCAAGCAGCCCTTCTCTCAAGCCCATTCATTTTCCAAACGCATCCAGCCAAAAATTTTAGACAGCCATTTTGTTCAGCATAGTAGAACGGTCCAGCAACTATGTCTTTAGGGATATTAGGCATGTAAACCCCCCCCCCCCCACAATTATACAATTGGCCCGTTATGCCTTAAAACTAAATTGTGCCTTAAAATAAATCAAAAGGCATTGTGATTAGAGCGGCAGATTGGAGAATATATCAGTGTTTCTTGTTTACTAATATCATGAATAGGGATATCTTTTCGAGAGGGTTTACTCAAGGCCGTATTCAGGAGGGGGTCAGGGGTTTTGAACCCCCTGCCCCCATCCCGAAATTTTTGCCTGACTCGTAAAAGCGTTACAACAATGGATACAAACATACTTTTGTGCGTTTTTATTTTTATTTTTGTGTAGCCCCCCCCCCAAAAAAAAATTCTTTTATGGTTGCCAATAAGACGCCAGTAGAGTGAAATTATATTGTGTATACTTTATGTTCCTTCCTGTGCTATTTGCATACTTTACGTTCCTTGATACCTTTCCAGAACTTGTACCTATGAATTTGCATACTTTACGTTCCTTGATACCTTTCCAGAGCATGTACCTATGAATTTGCATACTTTATGTTCCTTCCTGTGCTATTTGCTTACTTTACGTTCCTTGGCACCTTTCCAGAGCATGTACCAATGGATTTGCATACTTTATGTTCCTTCTTGTGCTATTTGCATACTTTACGTTCCTTGATACCTTTCCAGAGCATGTACCTATGAATTTGCATACTTTACGTTCCTTGATACCTTTCCAAAGCATGTACCTATGAATTTGCATACTTAATGTTCCTTCCTGTGCTATTTGCTTACTTTACGTTCCTTGGCACCTTTCCAGAGCATGTACCAATGGATTTGCATACTTTACGTTCCTTCTTGTGCTATTTGCTTACTTTACGTTCCATGGCACCTTTTCAGAGCATGTACTTATGGATTTGCTTGCCTTATGTTCCTTGGCGTCTTTCCAGAGCATGTACTTATGGATTTGCTTACTTTACGTTCCATGGCACCTTTTCAGAGCATGTGCCTATGGATACCTTTCCAAGCAACGTGATTAAACACACTTTTAAAATCGGACTTGTTTGATTGACATTTGCAAAAAGGGATAAGGAATTCGCAAATTGGACTCTATGAACGATATTAATTAATGTTTGAATAATAGGAGCGTGATTGATTCTAATTAGTGATTGGATAATTTTTAACAAGAAATCTCTGAATAAAATGTTTTTGGAGGGATGGGAGTGAGGTGTCTTAGAGTACTTATAATGGTGTTATTTGGGGAGATTACGTTCCTTGGCACCTTTTCAGAGCATGTCCTTTTGGTTACCTTTCCAAGCAACGTGGTTAAACACGCTTTTACAATCGGAACTGTTTGATTGACATTTGCAAAAAGGGATAAGGAATTCGCAAATTGGACTCTAAGAACGATATTAATTAATTAATGTTTGAATAATAGGAGTGTGATTGATTCTAATTAGTGATTGAATAATTTTTTAACAAGAAATCTCTGAATAAAATATTTTTGGAGGCATGGGAGCGAGGTGTCTTAGAGTACTTATAATGGTGTTATTTTGGGGAGATTACGTTCCTTGGCACCTTTTCAGAGCATGTACTTGTGGATACCTTTCCAAGCAATATGATTAAACACGCTTTTACAATCGGAATTGTTTGATTGACATTTGCAAAATAGGATAAGGAATTCGCAAATTGGAATCTATGAACGATATTAATTAATATTTGAATAATAGGAGTATAATTGATTTTAATAGGTGACTGGATAATTTTTTAATCACAACTATCTGACGAAACTTTTTTTGGAGGAATAGGATCAATGCATGTGCGTTTACCGATAGTTGTGATATGTTGGAAGATTACGTTCATCGATACCTTTAAAGAAAATGCCCCTGTTGTTACCTCTCCAAATACTATGATTAAACACACTTTTAAAATCGGAATTGTTCGATTTACATTTGCAAAAAGAGACAAGGAATTTGCAAATGGGACTCTATGAATGATATAAATTAATTTTTGAATAATAGGAGTGTGATTGATTCTAATCAGTGATTGGATAATTTTTTAACAATAAATCTCTGAATAAAATATTTTTGGATTTTGTTAAATAAATAATGCTTGTACCTTTTAAAATAGCTTTACGGGGTTTGAGAGACTCTGTTGTTTCATTCTGTGTGTGTTTTTTTTTTTTTTTTTTTTTTTCTTTACTTGGTGGTCATTCAAAAAGCGAGGATTTATGTTAAATAAATAATTCTTGTACTTTTTAAAATAGCTTTACGGGGTCTGAGAGACTCTGTTGTTTTATTCTGAATGTTTTTTTTTCTTTACTTGGTGGTCATTCAAAAAGCGAGGATTTTTGTTAAATAAATAATTCTTGTACCTTTTAAAGTAGCTTTACGGGGTTTTAGAGACTGTTGTTCTATTCTTTGTGTTTTTTATCTTTACTTGGTGGTCATTAAAAAAGCGGTGATTTTTGTTAAATATATAATTCTTATACCTTTTAAAATAGCTTTACGGGGTTTCAGAGACTCTGTTGTTTTATTCTGTGTGTTTTTTTCTTTACTTGTTGATAATTAAAAAATCGAGGATTTCTGTTAAATAAATAATTCTTGTACCTTTTAAAATAGTTTTACGGGGTTTGAGAGACTCTATTGTTTTATTCTGTGTTTTTTTCTTTACTTGGTGGTCATTCAAAAAGCGAGGATTTCTGTTAAATAAATAATTCTTGTACCTTTTAAAATAGCTTTACGGGGTTTGAGAGACTGTTGTTTTATTCTGTGTGTTTTTTTTCTTTACTTGGTGGTCATTGCAAAAGCGAGGATTTTTGTTAAATAAATAATTCTTGTACCTTTTAATATAGCTTTACGGGGTTTGAGAGACTCTGTTGTTTTATTCTGTGTGTTTTTTTTTTCTTTACTTGGTAGTCATTCAAAAAGCGAGGACTTTTGTTAAATAAATAATTCTTGTACCTTTTAAAATAGCTTTACGGGGTTTGAGAGACTCTGTTGTTTTATTATGTGCGTTTTTTTTTTCTTTACTTGGTAGTCATTCAAAAAGCGAGGATTTTTGTTAAATTAATAATTCTTGTACCTTTTAAAATAGCTTTACGGGGTTTGAGAGACTGTTGTTTTATTCTGTGTGTTTTTTTCTCTTTACTTGGTGGTCATTCAAAAAGCAAGGATTTTTTTAAATAAATAATTCTTGTACCTTTTAAAATATCTTTACGGGGTTTGAGAGACTCTGTTGTTTTATTCTGTGTGTTTTTTTTTTCTTTACTTGGTGGTCATTAAAAAAGCGAGGATTTCTGTTAAATAAATAATTCTTGTGCCTTTTAAAATAGCTGTACGGGGTTTGAGAGACTCTGTTGTTTTATTCTGTGTGTTTTTTTTCTTTACTTGGTGGTCATTAAAAAAGCGATGATTTCTGTTAAATAAATAATTTTTGTACCTTTTAAAATAGCTTTACGGGGTTTGATACAGATTTTAGTTTTATTCTGTGTGTTTTTTTTCTACACTTGGTTGGCTTTAAAGCAGCGGTAAAGTCTTTAAGGAAAAGACTCTTGTACCGTTCTAAATAGCTTTACAGGGTTTGAGAGATCATTTTGTTTTTTTCTGTGTTTGTTTTTTTCTTTTCTTTGTTTTAATTTAAAAAGCAAGGATTTCTGTTAAATCAATAATTATTATAAATTTTAAAATATCTTTATGGGAATTGACAGACTCTGTTGTTTTTTCCTGTGTGTCTTCTTTTCTGTAAGGGGTGGTACTTGATAATGAAAGTATTTACGTTATATCTTTAGCTCGTGGACCATATGTTTTAGCAGTACAGGGTCAGAGTGTATCTGGGTGCGTTTTCTGTGTGTTTTTTTTTCTTTTCTTTTTGGGACATAAAACATCGGGGATTTATGTTATCAATGTAATTCGTGTACATTTTAAAATATATATACGGGGTTTTAAAGTTGGGTTGATCTAGGTTCACTTAGAGTGGCGCGCCACTCTAGATCAACCCAACTTTTTGGATATCTCTCTCACTATGACTCTGTTTGTGTGTCGTGTCTGTGCGTGTCTCGTCTCTATGTGTGTGTTTTCTATGCGTGTGTCTTCTCTCTCTCTGTGTGTATGTCGTCTCTGTGTGTGTGTCGTTTCTGTGCGTGTGTATTCGCTCTGTGTGTGTGTCGTCTGTGTGTGTGTGTTGTCTCTGTGTGTGTGTGTGTGTGTCGTCTTTGTGAGTGCGGCTTCTCTCTCTGTGTGTGTGTGTCGTCTCTGTGCGTCGTAGCTTTTGGTTTGTCGTCTCATATGTGAGTGTGCCGTCTCTCTGGTTGTGTCATCCCTGTGCGTGTCTGTGTCATATCTGTGTGTTTGTGTCGTCTGTGTGTGTGTGTGTGTCGTCTCTCTGTGTGTGTGTGTCGTCTCTGTGCATGTGTTTGTGTCGTATCGGTGCTTGTGTCTTTTCTCTGTGTGTTGTCGTTTCTGTGTGTGTGTAGTCTCTGTGCGTGTGTCGTCGCTATGTGCGTGTCGTCTTTGTGTGTGTGTTGTCTCTGTGTGCGTGTTGTCTTTGTGCTTGTTGTCTTTGTGTGTGTGTCCTCTCTGTGTTTATCGTCTCTATGTGTGTTTCGTATCTGTGTGTGTGTGTCTCGTCTCTTTGTGTGTGTGTCGTCTCTATGCGTGTTTGTCGTTTCTATGTGTGTGTGTGTCTCGTCTCTCTGTGTGTGTGTCGTCTTTGTGTGTGTGTGTGTGTGTCGTCTCTGTGTGTGTGTTTTCGCTATGTGTGTGTGTCGTCTCTGTGTGTGTGTGTTGTGTATTTGTGCGTTTTTGTGTCTGTTCGTGGTGTCTTTGTGTGTGTGTCCTATATGTGATGGCATAGTCTATATGTGGGTTTTATATCTGTGTGTGTGTATCATCTCTTTGTGTGTGTGTGTGTCGGCTCTATGGGTGTTTTTCGTTTCTGTGTGTGTGTGTGTCACAGAGTCTCTGAAAAATTGTAAAGATTGTTTAAAAGTAACAAGATTGATGTATTTGACATACATTCAAGCTACTTCAATTAAAAACAAGTAAAGAAAAAAACACACAGGCAAAAAAAATTGTCAATCAAACCCCGTAATGCAATTTTCAGTTTTGCAAGAAATTTATATATTTCAGAAATCCATAATTTCTGACGGACACTCAAGTAAAGAAAAAAAACATACAGAATAAAAAAACAGAGTCTCTCAATCCTCGTAAAGCTATTCTAAAAGGTACAAGAATTATTTATTTAACAAAAAATCCTCGCTTTTTGAATGACCACCAAGTAAAAAAACACAGAATAAACCAACAGATTCTCTCAAACCCCGTAAATTTATTTTAAAAGGTACAAGAATTATTTATTAAAAAAACATCCTTTCTTTTTGAATGACCACCAAGTAAAGAAAAAATCACAAAGAATAAAACAACAGAGTCTCTCAAACCCCCGTAAAGCTATTTTAAGAGGTACAAGAAATATTTATTTAACAAAAATCCTCGCTTTTTAAATGACCACCAATTAAAGAAAAAAAACATACAGAATAAAACAACAGAGTCTCTCAAACCCCGTAAGGCTATTTTAACAGGCAGAAGAATTATTTATTTAACAAAAATCCTCGCTTTCTGAATGATCACCAAGTAAAGAAAAAAAACACACAGAATAAAACAACAGAGTCTCTCAAACCCCGTAAAGCTATTTTAAAAGTTACATGAATTATTTATTTAACAAAAATCCTCGCTTTTTGAATGACCACCAAGTAAAGGAAAAAAACACACAGAATAAAACAACAGAGTCTCTCAAACCTCGTAAAGCTATTTTAAAAGGTACAAGAATTATTTATTTAACAAAAATCCTTGCTTTTTAAATGACCATTAAGTAAAGAAAAAAAACACTCCGTATAAAACAACAGAGTCTCTCAAACCCTGTAACTATATTTTAATATTATCAATAATTATATACTAATATGAATTACTTTTTTTTTAAATGGCAACCAAGTAAAGAGAAAAAAACACACAGGATGCAACACACTAGTCTCTCAAACCCCGTCGGTAACAATTGTAATGACCAAGAATTATTTATTTAAAATAAATCCTAGATATTTTAATTACCACAAAGTAAAGAAAAAAAACACACAGAATAAAACAACAGAGTATCTCAAAACCTGTAAAGCTATTTTAAAAGGTACAAGAATTATTTATTTAACAGCAATCCTTGCTTTTTGAAAAACAATCAAGTAAATAATAATACACACAGAATAAAACAAGAGAGTCTCTCAAACCCATAAAATATATTTTAAAATTTATAATAATTTTATATTCAACAAAAAAAATATATTTTAGAATTACTACCAAGTAAAGAAAAAAAAACACAGAAAAAGAAACAAGTCTTTAAAGCACTGATAAAATATATTAAAAGTTATAAGAATAAAATATTTAACGAAAAACAAAGTTTTTTCAATGACCAACAAGTAAATAAAAAAAACACTCATTATAAAACAACAGAGTCTTTCACACCTATTTAAACCATTTTAATATGTACAAGAATTTTTTATTTATAAGAAATCATAGATTCTTAATTGACCACCAAGTAAAGAAAAAAAACACTCAGAAAAAAAAACAAGTCTCTTAAAACCCGTAAAGCTGTTTTAAATGTTAAAAGAATTATTTATTTAAAATAAACCCATGGAATAAGACAACAGAGTCTCTCAAACCCCGTAAAGCTATTTTAAAAGGTACAAGAACTTTTTATTTAACATAAATCCTCTCTTTTTTAATGACCACCAAGTAAAGAAAAAAAACACCCAGAATAAAACAACAGAGTCTCTCAAACCCCGTAAAGCTATTTTAAAAGGTACAAGAATTATTTATTTAACAAAAATCCACGGAATAAAACAACAGAGTCTCTCAAACCCCGTAAAGCTATTTGAAAAAGGTACAAGAGTTATTTATTTAACAGAAATCCTCGCTTTTTTAATGACCACCAAGTAAAAAAAACACACACAGAATAAAATAACAAAGTCTCTCAAACCCTGTAAATCTATTTTAAAAGGTACAAGAATTATTTATTTAACAGAAATCCTCGCTTTTTGAATGACCAACAAGTAAAGAAAGAAAAACACACTCAGAATAAAACAACAGAGTCTCTCAAACCCCGTAAAGCTTCTTTAAAAGGTACAAGAATTATTTATTTAAATAAAATCCTCGCTTTTGCAATGACCATCAAGTAAAGAAAAAAACATACATTATAAAACAACAGAGTCTCTCAAACCCCGTAAAGCTATTTTAAAAGGTATAAGAATTATTTATTTACCAAAAATTCTCGATTTTTAAATAAACAACAAGTAAAGAAAAAAAAATACACTCAGAATAAGAAACCAGACTATCTAAACCCCTTTAAATATTTTCTGAAAGGTTCATGACTTGTTCGTTGAAAAGAAAACATCTCTGTATGAAGTACCACCAAGTAAAGAAAAAAAACACACAGACAAAAACTAAAGAGTCTATAAAACGCTATAAAGCTATTTTAAAAGGTACAAGAATTATTTATTTAACAAAACTCTTCGCTTTTTGAATGACCACCAAGTAAAAAAAAAAAAACAGAATAAAACAACAGAGTCTCTCAAACCCCGTAAAGCTATTTTAAAAGGTACAAGAATTATTTATTTAAAAAAATCCAAAAATATTTTCTTCAGAGATTTCTTGTTAAAAAATTATCAAATCACTAATTAGAATCAATCACACTCCTATTATTCAAACATGAATTAATATCGTTCATAGAGTCCAATTTGCGAATTCCTTATCCCTTTTTGCAAATGTCAATCAAACAATTCCGATTATAAAAGCGTGTTTAATCACGTTGCTTGGATAGGTATCCATAAGTACATGCTCTTAAAAGGTGCCAAGGAACGTAATCTCCCCAAATAACACCATTATAAGTACTCTAAGACACCTCGCTCCCATCCCTCCAAAAATATTTTATTCAGAGATTTCTTATTAAAAAATTATCCAATCACTAATTAGAATCAATCACACTCCTATTATTCAAACATTAATTAATATCGTTCATAGAGTCCAATTTGCGAATTCCTTATCCCTTTTTTGCAAATGTCAATCAAACAATTCCGATTGTAAAAGCGTGTTTAATCACGTTGCTTGGAAAGGTATCCACAAGTACATGCTCTGAAAAGGTGCCAAGGAACGTAATCTCCCCAAATAACACCATTATAAGTACTCTAAGACACCTCGCTCCCATCCCTCCAAAAATATTTTATTCCGAGATTTCTTGTTAAAAAATTATCCAATCACTAATTAGAATCAATCACACTCCTATTATTCAAACCTTAATTAATATCGTTCATAGAGTCCAATTAGCGAATTCCTTATCCCTTTTTGCAAATGCCAATCAAACAATTCCGATTGTAAAAGCGTGTTTAATCATGTTGCTTGGAAAGGTATCCACAAGTACATGCTCTGAAAAGGTGCCAAGGAACGTAATCTCTTCAAAATAACACCATTATAAGTACTCTAAGACACCTCGCTCCCATCCCTCCAAAAATATTTTATTCAGAGATTTCTTGTAAAAAAATTATCCAATCACTAATTAGAATCAATCACACTTCTATTATTCAAACATTAATTACTATCATTCATAGAGTCCAATTTGCAAATTCATTATCCCTTTTTGCAAATGTCAATCAAACAGTTCCGATTGTAACAGCGTGTTTAACCATTTTGCTTGCGAAAGGTAACCAAAAGGACATGCTCTGAAAAGGTGCCAAGGAACGTAATCTCCCCAAATAACACCATTATAAGTACTCTAAGACACCTCGCTCCCATGCCTCCAAAAATATTTTATTCAGAGATTTCTTGTTAAAAAATTATCCAATCACTAATTAGAATCAATCACACTCCTATTATTCAAACATTAATTAATATCGTTCATAGAGTCCAATTTGCGAATTCCTTACAATTCCGATTGTAAAAGCGTGTTTAATCACGTTGCTTGGAAAGGTATCCATAGGCACATGCTCTGAAAAGGTGCCATGGAACGTAAAGTAAGCAAATCCATAAGTACATGCTCTGGAAAGACTGCCAAGGAACATAAGGCAAGCAAATCCATAAGTACATGCTCTGGAAAGGTGCCAAGGAACGTAAAGTAAGCAAATAGCACAAGAAGGAACATAAAGTATGCAAATCCATTGGTACATGCTCTGGAAAGGTGCCAAGGAACGTAAAGTAAGCAAATAGCACAGGAAGGAACATAAAGTATGCAAATTCATAGATACATGCTCTGGAAAGGTATCAAGGAACGTAAAGTATGCAAATTCATAGGTACAAGCTCTGGAAAGCTATCAAGGAACGTAAAGTATGCAAATAGCACAAGAAGGAACATAAAGTATGCAAATCCATTGGTACATACTCTGGAAAGGTGCCAAGGAACGTAAAGTAAGCAAATAGCACAGGAAGGAACATAAAGTATGCAAATTCATAGATACATGCTCTGGAAAGGTATCAAGGAACGTAAAGTATGCAAATTCATAGGTACATGTTCTGGAAAGGTATCAAGGAACGTAAAGTATGCAAATAGCACAGGAAGGAACATTAAGTATGCAAAGTATAATGTCACACTCTACTGACGCCTCAGAAATATATCGAGAACGACTGGGGGTATTAAGTTTGAACTTTTGTGGATACTACTATTACTACTTCTGCTCTTACAATTTAAACAAATAAAAAGAGTGTAAGTGTAAGAGTGTAAGAGTGTAAGTGTAAGTGTAAAGAGTGTAAGAGTGTAAGAGTATAGATAGAGTCTTTTAGGAATGATGTTAAGTTTTATTTTTCAGGTCATTTTCAGGAGCTATAAAATTAAATTTAAAAATAGTGTTTATGTCAGGATTTAAAATTGTTGAAAAGTTTCTCCAATATACAAATAGCAACCCATACTATTTATTCTTATTAAAGAAAACTGAAAAGATCTACAATGTTGTTTTTCCATGAAAAAAACTGTGTCAATAAAAAACGAACATAAATTAATTTAAAAAACGTTTTCCACAAGATAGGTTTTTCAAAGAAAAGTAAAAGGCTCCATTAAGCCAAGATTGAGCAAAATAAAATCAAATAGTCTTCCAAGCGTAAAACTATCAGAAATCACTATTAATAAATAAATAAAACACAAAACGAACAGAAATTAAAATAAATAGCCGAGTTAAACTTAAAACAAGCAAAAATTAACATGAGCAGGGGTGATAACCCCCATGCCTTCTCAAGGCCAGAACATAATTTTTCATCAATGAAAAATTTATCAGAACCTTAATTAAGAAATGTCAGTATATGTCAATTAAACTGACAATCCACGATTATATTTTTTTCTCATGAAATATAAAGTGGATCAACTTAGTTAAATGTTAGTTCAATAAAGTTAAATAAACCCTTTTGACAAGCAGCAAGCACAGATTGAGTTTTGATTGTGTTCGGCATCCCTCTCAACGTTTCCTTAAAGTTTCACTTTAATACCCTAAATTGTTTTTGAGAGCCAAGATCAAACATGCCCTCTTTTCTCAGTATCGGGAAAAAGGAATTCAGTAGATTTTTCCAGTAATATTTGTTGTTATGATGATTTTCTTTCTTTCTTTTTTGTTGATGGGATGACAAAAACTCAGAGCTCGAAAAAGTGACGGTCTGATCTTTAAAAGCCGTAGGTCCTTTTTTTGGTAGTTTCTGTTCGTTCTAAGTTAGATTCCGTTATTTGTTTATTGTGTTTTCTTTCCGTTTTGGGTTTCACATATTTAGTATCGTTGGTTTGTTTTTGTTTCACGCTTTAATTGCTATTTGACTTTATCTCTTCTGTCTTAGACTTAACGCAGCTCTTTACTTTTCCTTGAAAAACTTGTTTTTTGGATTGTTTTTTTTATCAAACAGTTCGCGATAGCGAACTGTTAGTAAGGAGCGACCCAGTTCAATTGTAACCGAAATTCTGAAAAACGGAATTTTGATACCAATAGATATATCAAAAGAATTGGCTTATTATACTGATTTTAAATATATATGTTTCATTAAGTTTAGTCCTACCAATTAAAAGGTACGAGCCTGACAAAATTTGCCTGATTTTCGAAAAAAGGGAGAACCCCCCCTAAAAGTATTAGAATTTTAATTAAAATTACACCATCTGATTCAGCGTATCAGAAAACTCTATTATAGTGGTTTCAAGCTCTTATCTGCAAAAATGTGGAATTTTGTATTTTTAAGAAAGATCACGGATGCGTGTTTGTTTGTTGTTTTTTTCCCAGGGGTGATCGTATCAACCCAATGATCATAGAATGTCGTGAGAGGGCTCATTTGAACGGAAATTAAAATTTATAGTGCCCTTTTTAAGTGACCAAAAAGATTGGAGGGTAACCTGGCTCCCTCCCTCGCCCCTTTTTCCCCAAAGTCGTCCGATCAAAATTTTAAGATGGCCATTTTGCTCATCATAGTTGAAAGGCCCAATAACTATGCCTTTGGATATAATATTACCCCCCCTACAGCCCCAGGGGAAAGGTCTTTCAAGTCATAAAATTTCCTCATTTTCTACACATAGTATTTGTTATTTTAAAGTATGTTTACATTTTCGGGTGGGGGGGGGCGAATCGTTTGCTGGGGCTTTTTCCACGGGGGAATTTTCTATGAGGAGGGAAGTTTCCAGGGGTTGAACTCGGTAGGGGAATTTATGCACTGAGGGTATTTGCTAGAATTCCATCTTAGTCAATCTTAATGAAATGCAAAATAATACTCTTATTTATTTTCAATGTCTTACTCTCTTTTCAAGTCCAATCCGGCACTCAAATTTATTTTGTAGCGAAAACTACGGAAAAAAACCCTTCGTCTCAGCCACCGTGATCAGGGTTATCACCGTTGGTGATTTATCACCAAATTTGGTGATTTTTTTCGTTTGGTGATTTTACCTTAATTTTGGTAATTTTGTTATTGAATTTGGTGATATATTATGTTTACGTAACATCTTTATAAAACACTGAGACAAATTCTCATAAAATGCTATAAAATAGACTCAATTGTCAGTTGATGGCGAATTTACTGCATATCAAAATAGCCAGTCAGGAGAGATGACCAAAAGCCGTGCCGCCTATATTAGTACAGAAGAAAATGTAATAGACGGCAATCGCGGGATCTACGACAGGCGGTGTTTGGAATCTTTGGATCTACGAAGTTTGTTGCAGGCCCAGAAAATATATTATATTGTTTATATTTAAGCCTATATTCACATCCGAACGCCTAAGTAGGTGGGGTTATATACTTATTTCTAGTCATCAACTACTATAATAAGTAGAGATGGGCTAAACTCTAGATAAGGCATGATTCTAGCTGAGGTGCTTTTGACTATCTTGGAAAATAGTTGCACCAGGAGAGTGAAACTTTCAGGAATGACCTCAAGCCCTAAATCATGCCCCAGGAAGGTGCATTCTTGCTTCCATGTTAACTGTTTTACTATTTCTAAGGCTTCAGAAATAGCATAGAATTTTTTTTCCATAATTTTTGTTTTTCTGCTTTCCCTTAAGCTTAGGTCTTTAAAACACAACACTTATGACGTGAATTGGATTTTAAGTTATTTTAGGGTTTTATTTTCGAAGTTAAGATGCATTCCTAAAAGTTTCATTCCCATAACATAACTATTTCTAAGATAGCAAAAGTCCCTCCACCTAGAATTTTACCGTGTATTCACCCATTTTACTCTTGTGTTTGGTATATAGGAGATGTAAGCAAAACCGAACTTTTTAAATCTTCAATGTTGGTGATAAAACTGCTAACCTAGCCTATTTACCAAAATTTCTATTGTTTTTCCCTATTGAATTGAAGTTTTACCTTTCCATTATGTTAAATGTTCAGACTAGGGACCCCTGAAGAAAATGACATTTCTTATCCTGTATTAATCATTCAATTTTACTGTAACAGTTTGTTCTTAATAAAACAGTTTGTGGTAACGAATTGTAAGTAAGGAGGGTTGCAGCTCAATAATAGCTGAAACACTAAAATTTTATAATTTTGAGATCAAATTCCAAAAACGAAACTTTGATATGAATAGAAATATCAGAAGAATTAGCCTGTTATACTGATCCCGAATATATAAGATTTATTAAATTTTGTTTTACCCGTCGAAGGCTACAAGCCTGAGAAAATTTGCCTGATTTCCGAAAAAAGTGGGAAAGAACCCCCAAAAGTAAATGAATCTTAATGAAAATCCCACCATCAGAATCAGCGTTACTCTGCAGCAAGGGAAGATACATACCAAAAACTTGGACTGTAATTGATGCCAAAGGCAACATTTTTCTGAAATTCACCCTTTTTTGAGATTTGGCACAAAATAATCATAAAATCTACTGTAGCCAAGGAACGCTTTTTAAACCAATTTCCTCTTTGTCTTTGGAGTCTAAAAATCTGCAATTTCTGGTAGTGGAAACATAACATAGAAATTGTAATTAGCTCTGTGAACAAAATCCGTATGAATGTGAGATTTTAAAATTGTTTGGTATGAAAAATACTTTTCTTTTTCTGGTGACTCTGCAGCAAGGGAAGATACATACCAAAAACTTGGACTGTAATTGATGCCAAAGGCAACATTTTTCTGAAATTCACCCCTTTTTTGAGATTTGGCACAAAATAATCATAAAATCTACTGTAGCCAAGGAACGCTTTTTAAACCAATTTCCTCTTTGTCTTTGGAGTCTAAAAATCTGCAATTTCTGGGAGTGGAAACATAACATAGAAATTGTAATTAGCTCTGTGAACAAAATCCGTATGAATGTGAGATTTTAAAATTGTTTGGTATGAAAAATACTTTTCTTTTTTTGGTCACTCTGCAGCAAGGGAAGATACATACCAAAAACTTGGACTGTAATTGATGCCAAAGGCAACATTTTTCTGAAACTCACCTCTTTTTTTTAGATTTGGCACAAAATAATCATAAAATCTACTGTAGCCAAGGAACGCTTTTTAAACCAATTTCCTCTTTGTCTTTGGAGTCGAAAAATCTGCAATTTCTGGGAGTGAAAACATAACATAGAAATTGTAATTAGCTCTACTAATTAGACTACTAGAGACCAGCAACATGCATAACTTCATCTAAATATGTAAATACCAATAGTAAGCATAAATTCACCTAAAAATAGGTATTAAAATGCATTAATATTAAACAAAACGCTTAGCTATAAAAATTACTTAACAGATAATATCCCTATTTGGTAACCCAAAGTTTTCACTGCCAATTTGCCTTTTGGTGATATTTTGGTGATTTTTTCTGAGACAAAATGGTGATTTTTTTGCGTTCAGTGGCAGCCCTGACCGCGATCCCATATCTCTCAAATTTTAGCTTTGCACGTCAAAGGTCAATGGTAGCTTTTTTGAAATAGGATTTAGAAATAGATTTCATTTTATTTAATAATTATGAGCTTTTTAATTTAATAATCAATTAAATTTTGTACTTTCATGCGTTCCTAGTAAATTAAAAAAGAAATAAAAAAAAATACGATAGAGGTTGTTTAGCTGATTTCAGCCATGAAAAATGCTTCTTATAATTTCTAGGGTTGTACAACCTTTACTTCTTGGCTATTTGATTAGATGTTTAGAAGCGGACCAAACTTGTGAGCCATGGGTACCTTACGTCTATGCTGCTGGAATTGTTTTCTGTTCTGCGTTTTATACAACCACTCATCATCCCTATTTTTTTGGCGTTCAACATGTTGGAATGAAACTGAGGGTATCCTGTTGTTCGCTAGTCTATAGAAAGGTCAGTGGAATGTAGCACTGACTCGTTTATGTGCTGCAACTTATGATTTGCTTTATGTTGTGAAAATCAATAACAATTTAAAATGTATGAGATTAAATTCTAATACTAACTACTCTAACAAGTGATTTTTTAAATTGTGATATTCAGAAACTTCAGAGACGTTCTAAAGGATTAAATTCTAATACCAACCTTTCTAACAAGCGATTTTTTAAATTTGATATTTAGAAACTTCAGAGACGTTCTAAAAGATGAATAAATTTAAATTTCCAATTTATTCGTATTCGACGTCAAATTTTTGTTTCGATCTGCATCTGAACATGTTTTTCGATTTTCCTTCAACTAGCGCGGTTTTGTGATCCTTTTCATCCTGTTTAGCAGATAAATCTTGTGTTTATCTTTTGCCGGTCAGAAGCAACTTTGACCGAATAAACTAATTGTGAGAGCTCAAATTTCCGAGCTTTCTCAGCTGAAGCAAAACTAAAAACTCAGTTTTCTAAAACCATTTCATTTCTCAATTCGATTCATAATAGTCATAATAGTCATAATCTAAGGTGATTTAGGGGTTTAATTTCATATATATATATATATATATATATATATATATATATATATATATATATATATATATATATATATATATATATATATATATATATATATATATATATATATATATATATATATATATATATATATATATATATATATATATATATATATATATATATATATATATATATATATATATATATATATATATATATATATATATATATATAATCTAAATATTTGCGCTGATAAAAAAAGATAAGTAATATTGAATTGCGCTATAGATCGTATTGCTGAAACCTTTCGAAATATCGTCTAAATAGTAGTCACTAAAGGTTGTTACTTCAATATGTAAGCGACACTACTAGACAAAAAAAAGAAGCTATCCGTAAGCGGAAACGAAGTCTGGGTTTGACCATACCTTCCACCTCAAAACTTCCAAACTGGTCTCTTGGAATTTGGTTGCTTTTCTTTCCTTTTTTTCTTTTTTTTTTGGTGACTTGCCTCCTCTCATCAAATAAATTTATGAATATATGTTTATGACCAGAAGCCAGGCCTTTACTTCTGGAGGAGTCTGGATTATTGCTGGGGTTATCAAATATTTTCATTTCTCTTATCATGCCTTGTATTTTCGTATGACTTTTTTTTTTCAAGCTTGGCCCCCTTACTCTTACCATACTTTTGTCTCAAAATCGGTCCCAAATTAGGTTGAAACCCGATTGGTTGTCTTGGCTAAAGCTCAGAAAAAGAAACAAGAATATTTGTGGCCTAATAATTTATAAAAATGCTTCTAATATACCAAAATATTTAAAATAAATCCTTCATCGACGAATTTGTAATTCTTTTAAGTGCGTGCACATTTTTTTTAGATTGATGTTTCTTGGTACTTGTTAATTATACGAAACACACCCAAGAAGCGAAGTTAGGTTAATTCTAAGTAAGTATAACCTTCGTATAACCTTTTGTTTATATAATAATATAATTTGGGCTATATATTTGCTCATTAGGGGGTGGGGTGGGAGTAAATTATTTGGACAGTGCCCCTAACTTACCACCCCCCCCCCTAATGTTCAAATATATAATACACTTTGGGCTATATATTTGCTCATTAGGGGATGAGGTGGGGGTAAAGTATTTGGACAGCGCCCCTAACTTACCCCTCCCCTAATGTTCAAATATATAGTCCAAATTATACAATTCCAATGTATTCTACCACGCATGACTAAAAAGTACTGTTTTTTGCCAGTTTGTTATCTTTAATTAAAATAGCTAATAAAAGGTCGAAGAATTAGGCCTAAATATGATGTGATGTTTTCACTGGATTGGTGTATAAATAACAGAAGTCTATGGGGATTAGTGTCCTTTCCTCTGCTAAATTTTTTATGATTACAATCTTTTGTTGCATAAATACTAGTGCAAAATCAGTTTTCTAATGTAAAAATCACCTGTAAAACAGGCGATACTTTTTTTATTTGTTAACCATGGCTATTTTTTTAATAGCATGATTATGATAGCTTCGTTACAAAATCGCTTACATTCTTTGTATCTTAAATTTATTGTTGGCAATGATTTGAGCTAAATATTTCCCTTATACTACAAAGCAGTAAAGGAAAATGAAAGTAAGGCAACTATTCCTACTTAAGAAAATAGAAACCATCGTTTTTTGTCTGCAATTACTACCTCATATTCATCAAGAAGCATACAAAGTTCAAAAATTTAAAACCAAGTTTAACATACAATTCCCTTCAGCTGTTGATACTAATTTTAGTGTTTTCTTTATTTGTTATCCATGGCAATTTTTTTGATAGTGTGATTACGATACGATTGTTAAAATCGTCGCTTCCATTTGGCCATTACAAATAAATTGACGAAAATGATTCGAGGCAAACTTTCCTCTCCTGTTCTAAAGGAGTAAAGGAAGAAAAGAAGACTTGCCCTTCCTGAGGAACTATTCCATCTTATGGACACGAGAATTCCCTTTCGTTAACTTTAACTACCGCCTCACATTCATCAAGAAAAATAAAAGGGCTAAAGTCATGCAGGTTAGTTTTCATCAAAGTATAATCACCTACGGAACAAGTACTGACAAAACTGTCCAAAAGTGACCCCGCGTGATTGGCTCGCTCCGAGCCAATAAGCCAATCTATTCTTCTAAGTTGTATTGAATTGTGTAACTACGGTATTTAGTTGCCAGGTTCGCATGGGTATGGAATCGTCTCCAGAGACGCGGACAAAGGTTCACTTTTTTTGTGTGGAGAGGATAGGTTTTGTCAGTACTTGTTCCGTAGGTGATTATACTTTGGTTTTCATCAAACCAGCAAACAATATAAAGTATGCGGAAGCTGCTCCATAATAAAACTATAGCAGTTGAAAAATCTCAAATTTGTAATGCTTTACCTTTTCCCCATCGCATCGTGTATATACCGTTGCACCCAATCCCCCTCTACTTTGCTAATATACATTTGTTTTGAAGAAAATTTAAAACACTTTGGGAGCTTTTATTTATTTTCAAAATCTATATTTGTTTTGTTAATTCATTGTGAAACTGTAATTGTGAATTCCTTGGCCGAGTGTCAGACTGGGAGTGTCTAAGTAAAAATATTACCATTATACATTCCTTATTTATTCGTTTCAGGCACTTAGACTAAGCAAAGCAGCTCTTGGAACAGCCACAATAGGTCAAATGGTAAACCTACTTTCAAACGATGTGAACAGATTTGACCAGTCTGTTTTGTTTATCCATTATTTATGGGTGGCTCCATTACAGACAATAATTACGTTGGGCATACTTTGGAATGAACTAGGGCCCTCATGTCTTGCAGGGTTAATTCTCCTTGTCTTGTTCGTGCCTTTTCAAGGTGAGTTCCTTTCAAGTTTGTGAAGGTTTTATATTTTAAAAGTCAAAGCTTACATTGCACATAATGGCACCGTCTTTGACCTAGTGGAAATCAAGAGTAGGACTATTAAAAAAAAAAATAATAGAGAAGTATCAAGAGTAGGACTAGTAAAAAGATAAATTAAATGGAGGAGTTTTCACTGGATCAGATCTGCTAAAAAAAAAAATGTTTTTTTAAAGTAGTTTTGTAGATTGCGTATTGTTGTACGAAAAAGGGCGTATGTCTTTTGCTAGTTAGAAAGTAAGAAAATTCTTCTTCTTTTTTTCCGCTGTTGGTATTTGTGCGAACCTATTTACCTCTAGGGAGGCATGGGAGACCAAGGATAAAAAAATATGTACCTCAAGTTGCTGTGGGCAACTTATTCTTGGTGCTTCTGCTAGTATCGATCACATCCAGCAATTAATTGGTGGACGGTGCTCTAATCCAAATATGGCATAGATACATAATTGTTCTAGAGCACTTCAATTGTTGAGGATGGATATTAGGTTCTTCTGCTCTGTTACCCCTCTGAGGAATGCACTGTTTCCCGGAGTACCCCGTGAATTAGCTTGTTCGGGCTAACCCGAACATTTTTGGGAAGACACACCCTCGAATTTTATAGGAACCCTGTTTTAAAGGGACCTGCAATACGATCGGTGCCCGAGAGCAGGGTTTAGTTCAGTCATAGGGTGAAACTAAGAGACGTACATATTAGGGAATGTTTACATTTGGTTTCTATGTAGTGAAGGTTGAGAGTAATGTGTGACTCAACAGGTGTTATATCATAGGGAAATTTTAACCTATGTAATTGGAGTTGAAAGTAATGCTACCGTACGTGGATTTATCAGAAATAACTTAATGGCAGCTCACATGTTACGTAATGAGAGTGCATATGTGGGTTTTTCGTAATCACAGCGCATACGTGGGTCTTATGTAACGACCAGACAGAGGAATTTAATTAAGACATTTCATGGCGTTTCAAGATGTTTCTTATGACATTTTTCTTTAAGAGGTTTCAAGCCGCTTTCTAAGACATTTCAAGACGTTTTCTAAGATATTTCTTTAGTTATTACGCAATAGGGATTTTACGGATGACATATTCTCACGTGAGCAGTCTCTTCAGAACCCGAGGGGGGACCACCGCTTTTTACTGAGCATGACTCATACGAGGGATGTTGCATAATACTTTTTTTTGAGACTTTATTTTTCTTTCAATGTATTTTTCTCAAAGGATCATTATATTCTAAGATTTTTGTCCTCATTAGGATTTGAAAGGCCAATTTACATCCAATGGAATGAAACCCCAGACGCCTGAACTAGCAGAGTATTTCTAATATTCTGTCTCGATGAATATTTTCTAGGAAATAACATTTGCACGCAAGGAGAGTCCCATTTTTCACGCATGCTAGAATTACGATTATTTGTTCCCTACAGCTATGATAATTGACGCACAGAGGGGAAAATCTATTTCTAGACATTTTGTATCGCCTGCTCGTCAAGTAATGCTTTAAACAGTATTACCAAATAATACTGCGGGTTGCTGCTAGCATATTTTTTAAGCAATAAAGATGAAAAGGGTCTACAAGACGCTTAAATTGTGTAGACGATTACACATTGAAGATCCCCCCCCCCCCTGGAACATGGAATCTAAAGACACAGATTTTTGTAATTACAGAATTTATTGATAAAAAAAAATTGTAAAACTATGAAATCACTGAAAAGGCAATTAAAAACACCGCAAACGTAACATTTGTTTCATATACTTAATATTTTCTAGGACTTATTTGCCGATGTTTTAGAGTTTTAACAGATTATTTAACATATTTGGATATATTTCATCATATTTTTAATTATTTTTCTTGGGTTTAATAGATCCAGGGCATATAAAATTCAACAATGACAGCCGAATGGTGTTGCAATACCGTATTCACACACATCTAGGGTGCAATTTTGACTAATGGTGTGCTAGCTTTTGAGGGTTTTAAGCAATTATTTACCCTATTTTGACATTTGTTTCATATTTTTAATATTTTCTAGGGCTTATGAGCCGAAGTTTGAGAATTTTAAGAGATTATTTACCCTATTTTAATATTATTTTAGTATTTTGCCTTATTTTCCTGGGATTTAGTAGATCCAATGCATGAAAACATTCAACCTCGAGACCAGAGTGGCACAGCAATATAGTTTTCACAAACACCAAGGCGGGCAATTTCGAATAAGGATATGCTAATACTTGAGGATTTAAAGCAATTATTTACCATATTTTAACATTTGTTTCATATTTTTAATATTTCTTAGGGCTTATGGGCCGAAGTTTTGAGAATTTTAAGAGATTATTTACCGTATTTTAATACATTTCTTCATATTTTTAATTATTTTCATATGGTTTAATAGATCCAAGCATGAAAACATTCAACCCTTAGAGCAGATTGGCACTGGGATACCGTTTGCACACGCATCTGAGGGTAATTTTGACTAAAAATATACTAGCATTTGAGGGTTTTAAGCGATCGTTTTCGATATTTTAACATTTCTTTCATATTTTTAATATTTTCTAGGACATACGTGCTGAGGTTTGAGAGTCTTAAGACATTATATTCTATATTTTCAATTTTTTCATATTTTCATTATTTTCCTGGGGTTTAATAGATCGAGGGTGTGAAAAGATTCAACCTCTAGATTGAAGGCATGAAAGCATTCAACCTCGAGAGCAGAATGAAACATCAATATCGATTTTATAAACACCTAGAGGAAAATTTGCTAGCACTTAAGGATCTTAAGCGATTATTTAGTATATTTTAACATTTGTTTCATATTTTAATATTTTCTAGGGTCTATGGCAGGAGTATTGAGAATTTTAAGAGATTATTTACCATATTTTAGTATTTTTCATATTTTTCATTATTTCCCTAGAGTTTAATAGATCCAAGGCATGAAAACTTGTACACTGATTTTTCTCATCGTGAAACTGATTTTCTTCATGGAACTTGATGCTTGATTTTTCCCTTAGAACTTATTGCGTGCTGAGGAACGTGTTGTGGAACTTGCTGCATGCTGATTTTTGTTCGTGGATCTTTGAGTGCTGATTTATGTCTGTGAAATCTGTTGCATGTTGATTTTTCTCTTTGTGAAACTTGTACTTTGATTGTTCCTCTCGTGAAACTAATTTTGGTCAAGGAACTCATCGCATGCTGATTTTTGTTATTGGAACCTCTCGTATGCTGATTTTTTCGTGAAACTCTTTGCATGTTGACTTTTCTCTTCGTGAAACTTGTACTTTTATTGTTCTCCTCGTGAAACTAATTTTTGTCAAGGAACTCATATTTTTTTCGTGAAACTCTTTGCATGTTGATTTTTCTCTTCGTTAAACTTGATCATTGATTTTTCTCCTCGTGAAACTGATTTTGTTTACGGATCTTATTTTATGCTGTTTTTTATTCATGGAACGTGTCGCGTGCTGATTTTTGTTCGTGAGACTTGTAGCATGTTGTTTTTTCTCTTCGTGAAAGTTGTACATTGAGTTTTAATCATTGTGAAATTGGTTTTGTTCGTGGAACTTGTTGCTTGCTAATTGTTGCTCGCGGGAGTTGTTGAGTGCTCATTTTAGTTTTTGCAACTTGTACATTGATTTTTCTCCTCGTGAAACTAACTATGTTCATGGAACTTGTTACCTGCTGATTTTTTTGTTCGTGGAACGTTTTGGTCAAACTTGTTGCATGTTGTTTTTTCTCTTCTTTTTTTTATTTATGGCAGGTTTTATTTATGCTCTTTTGTCAGTGAAACTTGATGCATGTTGATTTTTCTCTTCGTGAAACTTGTACATTGATTTTTTCTCATTGTGAAACTGATTTTGTTCGTGGAAGTTGTTGCGGGATAATTTTTGCTCCTGGGAATTGTTAAGTGCTCATTTTAGTTCGTGAAACTTGTACATTGATTTTTCTCTTTGTGAAATGGATTATGTTCATGGCACTTGTTGCCTGCTGATTTTTTGTTCATGGATCTTTTTTGTGAAACTTGTTGCATGTTGTTTTTTTCTCTTCGTGAAGCTGATTTTATTCATAGAACGTGTTTATTATGAATAGTTTTTTGTTCGTGGAACTTGTTGCGTGCTGTTTTTTGTTCATGAAAATTTTTGCATGTGGATTTTTTTCTCTTCGCGAAGCTTGCATACTGATTTTTTTCCTTATGAAACTGATTTTATTCAAGGAACTTGCTCCGTGCTGATTTTTGCTCTTGGAACTTGTTGCTTTTCTCATCGTGAAACGTGTACATTGATTTCTCTCCTTGTGAAACTGATTTTGTTCATGAAACCTATTCTATGCTCTTTTTTGTTAGTGGAACCGGTTTTGTGCTGATTTTTGTTCGTGAAACTTCTTACATCTTGATTTTTTCTCTACCTCAAATTTTTACATTGATTTTTGTTCTTTTAATTTGTCGCATGCTGTTCTTTCATCGTGAAACTTGTTACTTGTTGATTTTTCTCTTCGTGAAACTTACATGTCGATTTTTATCCACATGAAACTGATTTTATTCATGGAACTTGTTGCTTACTATTTTTTGTTTGTGAGACTTGTTGCATATTGTTTTTCTCTTCGTGAAACTTGTACATTGTTTTTCTCATCTTGAGACTCATTTTATTTATGGAACTTTCTGTTTGATGATTTTTGTTCGTGAAACTTGTTGCATGTTGATTTTTCTCCTCGTGAAAATAGTACATTGATTTTCCTCCATTTGAAACTGAGTTTATTCACGGAACTTCTTGGATGTTGATTTTTTCTTTGTGGAACTCGTTGTGTGCTGATTTTTGATTGTGAAACTTGTTCCATTTTATTTTACTCTTCGTGAAACTTGTACATTTATTTTCTCCTCCTGAAACTGATTTTATTCATGGAACTTGGTGCTTGCTATTTTCTGTTCATGGAACTTGTTGCATGTTGATTTTAGTCCGTGAAACTTGATGTATATTGTGTTTTTCACTTCGTGAATCATGTACATTGATTTTTCTCCTTGTGAAACTGATCCTGAAAATTCTTGCGTGCTGATTTTTGTCCGTGTAACGTGTTGCATTCTGATTTTTGTTCCTGAAACTTGTTGCATGTGGATTTTTTCTCTTCGTGAAACTTGTATATTGATTTTTCTCCTCATGAAACTGATTACGCTTATGGATTTTTTGTCTGCTAATTTTTGTCCATGGAACCTGTAGCGTGATGATTTCGTTCATGAAATTGTACATTGATTTTTTTTTCTCTTCGTGAAAGCGATTTTATTCATTGAACTTGTTGTGTGCTGATTTTTGTTCGCGAAACTTAATTAATCATGATATGCCAGTAGGCTTGGTTAACTGAACCTAACCTACACATGCTAGGTTTGGTTAAGTTAGCTTAGGTGACGCGGCATCTAGGTTAGGTTTGGTGATACGGTCATGGAAAAATCCGTGAACGGATCAGTTTCACGAGGAGAAAAATCTATGTACAAGTTTCACGAAGAGAAAAAAAATAAACATGCAACAAGTTAAACGAACAAAAATCAGTATGCAACAAGTTAAACGAACAAAAACCAGCACGCAAGAAGTTTCATGATCAGTTTCACGAGAAGAAAAATGAATGAAAGAAAAATGAAGTTTCACGAAGTGAAATAAAATCATACATCAAGTTTCACGAAATAAAATCAACATGCAACAAGTTTCACGAATTGAAATCAGCAAGCATTAAGTTCCATGAATAAAATCAGTTTCATGAGGAGAAAATCGATATACAAGTTTCACGAAGTGAAAAAAGTCAATATACATCAATTTTCACGAACTAAAATCAGCATGCAGCAAATTCCACGAACAGAAATCAGCAAGTATCAAGTTCTCTGAATAAAATCAGTTTCACGAGGAGAAAGTCAATGTAAAATTAAAAAAATTTCAATTGCAAGTACTTATGTTGAAGATTATCAAATTTTCACGTCGGTCGAAGTAGACAAAGGCAAGGTGATCTTGGTGTTTTTATTAAAAATTGCATACCAGCTTACGCAAGGTTAGATTTTTTGCCAATGAATATTGAAATTCTTTTTGAATCTTGTTTTGTTGAGTGTTTTTTTCAAATAATCAAAAGTGCTTATCTGGGTTATTTATCGTACTCCGTCAGCTATTCAGGTAGAATTTATAAATCATTTTGAAGCTTTGTTGGATAAATTAGCCAGTCTCAATACACCTTATCTAGTTATGGGAGATTTTAATATTGATTTAATGATCCTTCTATCTGCTAACCAGAATAAAATGGTCAGAAACACTGTGCAGTTTTTAGAATGTCTGTTAGCTCATGGATTAAACTCTGTATGTTTTTCGCTATCTAGGATAACTGATAGGTCATTTTTACTAACTGATAATATTTTTTCACCTTACAGCGCTGTTAATACATATGTTATCCTTGATCATTCATCTGATCACTAAATAATTAAGGGCTCATTTTCAGCTTTATATCCCGTATAATAAAGTCAAACAAAGCGTCGAGACTTTTCGCATAATTTTTTTTTTAATTTAACAGGAGGGCTCTGGTTACGTTAAGTGGAGTCTGGTAATTAATGAAAAGAATCCAAATCAATCCTTAGATAAGTTTTATGATACATTAACTGAAAGTTTGATCATTTTTGTCGGTATAGAATTCCAGTTGGAAAGAGAAATACTCCAAGAAAACATTAGCTAAATGAGGCCCTTTTGGGGTTGATTAATGAAAAAAATTGCTTATATAAAATCAAAGTGAAGTATCCAACAGAAATTAATATAATGAGTTTTAAAAATTATAATAACCTGTTGGTATGGACTCTTAGAGAAAGTGAAAGAGTTTATTATAAAGATTTATTTCATAATTCTCAATCTCCCCGGAAAACTTGGAGTTTGATCAAGGATAAAATTGAACGAAATTAATAGTTGTCGCATCCCGAGGTATAATACGACATAAACAGTGAAGAAGTTAGACAACCTCAAGCTGATGCTAAAATGTCGAGTGATTATTTTATTGGCGTTGGACCATCTATCGTTTCTTTATATATAGATAAACATTATTTCCTTCCCTCTGAAGGTACGCGCATATTTCTGGTCCCAGTTATTTTTGCAGTATTCCATAAGGTTATCAAAAATATAAAAAGTGGTAATTCAGTGGGATATGATGGACTATCAACAAAGTTGTTAAAATATATTGCTGGAGTGATTTCTGAAGCACTTATTCATATTTTTAATTTATTTATTGGTTCAGGTATGTTTCCTAGTTGATGGAAAATTGCCCAGGTATTTCCGTTACATTAAAAAAGGTGATAAATCTGTCCCATTGCAGTTTTATCGCCTTTATCTAGTGTTTGAGAAAATTTTAAAAGGAAGGATTTCTAATTATTTGGATAAGTTAATTTTTTTTACAAATACCAGTTTAGATATAGGGCAAGTCGTTTGACACAACACGCAGTTACAGCTCTTTTATTGAAATTAGATAATTGTTTAGACTTTAGATAATGATTTCCATGTGGTTACTGTTTTCTACGATGTTAAGAAAGTATTTGACACATTAAACCACTCTGACAAAATGGAAAATGCAGGCATAAGAGGGATAGTACATGACCTAGTAAAATCATACATGCGTGCACGTAGTATTGCGATAGATGTCGATGGAAAACTCTAATTTAAAACACCTTAATGGCGTCCCTCAAGGTTCAGTATTAGGTTCAATCTTATTTTCAATTTATATTAATGATATTCCGCAAAGTTTGCTGAGGAATATTAGTCTTGCTGTTCTATTTGCATATGACACAGCTATATCTGTTAAAGTAAGTGATCCAACTGCGTTAATTAAAAATGTGATTGTAACTGTTAATTCAGTTAATCTATGGTTTTCTTCTAATAATCTAGTACCAAATTTTTTGGTCGTTCAAAACGCGCCACTCAGTTAGTTTCTTGTCAGGAGCTTCAGGTTGGTGAGAATAAAATTTGTAGGGTTCAGTCATATCGTTATTTAGGAGTTTTTCTTGATCAATTGTTATCTTTTCGTAATCTCATTGATCATTTAAGGGTTAAACTTGCTCAAAATTTTGGATCGATGTACCGTTTTAAAAATATTTTTCCATTTTCCTTACTAAAAATAATTTACCACTCTTTAATAGATTCGTACTTGAATTACTGCTCAATTGTTTATCTTAATACCTTTTGGACGCATTTAAAACAATTACAGGTACTACAAAATAGGGCAGTAAGAATATTTGTAATTTTTTACATCAACAATCAAAACTTGAAAATACATCTCAAACGAAAACGATGTTCTTTTTCCTAAATTTGCCAGATCTAAAACGTATACGTGATGTAAATATTTCGTTATGGTATTTTCAAATTCAAAATCCTAAAAATTATTTTTATAATAAATCTCTGTTGATTTTGCTCCCTCGTCCGGCTCGTCGGAGGGCGGGATTATATCGAATTCCTTTTGTAATATGTGAAAGTTCAAGGTTTTCACTAAGGTACCTAATGCCATTCATTGAGAATAAATATAAGCTAAATGATACAACTCAGATTGATTAATCCCAAAATTCTCAGCTGTATTTAAAAAAGTAATTAGTAAAGATTGTTTTTAATGTTTGTTTGTTCACCTTTAATGATGGAATTAAAAAACATTATGATATTTTTCTTTGTGTTTTTTGTTTTGGATCCACGGTGGGACGGCCTCCTATCCCCCTCCTGCCCAGCTTTTCTTTCCTGCCCTTCATTCCTTTTCTCTCTCCTTTTCTGTTATTCCTTGTTTTTTAAGTTTTTGTTCTTATTGTTCTTTTTGTTAATTAAGTTAATTTTGTTATTATTATTATTATTATTATTGATATGGATATCTGGATATGGGGTCATCCCCTAACTAAACACTCCGATCAGGGTTGCTGCAACCTCATGTGGCGGGTGGAGCCCACCCCGGGAATATCAGTATCTAGGTTAAACCTAGCTCTAATCAGATTCCAGGCCTAGGATCGGTTGGGCTAGCGACCCTCCACCTGAAAATCAAGTGCTACGCAAAGTGATTACATAGCCTCGGATCCGGACCTCCTTTTAAGATCTCGACCTACGCGCGTCAACGGACATGCTGACGACGTCAGAAAGACTGACAGACTGAACCTTCTAGACCAAAGGGGGCTTCGAATAGCCACCTGGAATGTTTTCACCCTGAATGCACCTGCATCAAAGAACCTACTTTCTCAAGAACTTCGTAAGAATAAAGTGGCGATTGCAGGTATCACAGAAACCCGTCTTACTGGAAGTGGAGAAGAGCGAATAGGCGATAATCACTCGTTAGTCTGGTCTGGAGGGAGCATGAGAAGAAATGGTGTTGGCCTCGCGCTAAACGGCCTTGCAAGAAAGGCCTTACTCTTGCACGAAGCTGTATTGGACAGAATAATGAAGGCCCGCTTTGGACACAAGCATGGCAAGATGACAATTTTTGTATGCTATGCCCCGACCAACGATTCCGACGACGTAACCAAGGAAGAGTTCTACTCTGCTCTGTCCAGAGGTCTGTCAACAGTTTCCCCCCACGACGCCACTGTTCTTCTCGGTGACTTCAATGCTACAGTGCGAGATGATATGGGTGTTTGGCGTGGCACAATTAGACCTGTATCCCCCGACCCACTGAATGACAACGGCCTTCACCTACTCGAACTGTGCCGATCCCATGAACTTGTGATCGCAAACACCTACTTTCAACGTAAGACTATCCACCAGTACATGTGGTATAGTAACGACGGTCGCACAAAGAAGATGATTGACTATGTCATTATTTCTAAACGTTGGAGATCATCGCTGAAGAACTGCAGAAGTTACAGATCAGCAGAGCTCGGAAATGCAGATCACAGGCTTGTATGTGCTGATGTCCAGCTTCGCCTCCATGCACAGCGATCGGAAAGAAAACCAGTAGCAGCGGATATTGGGAAACTAAAGGAGCCATATACTCGCCAGAAGTATAGTGTTGAGATATCAAATCGCTTTGAGCTCCTGGGCACACTCAACAGCAGCGAAGACGCCTGGAAGTATTTTAAATCACAGATTAGCGAAGCAGCACAGCTGGTGCTTGGCAAGCGGAGTTTCCCGAAGAAATCGTGGCTAACTGACGAAACACAGCAGGTCATAGAGCAAAGGCGGAGGGCAAGACTTCTTGGGGACATGGCCACCTATCGAAGGCTCAATGGAGTGCGGAACAGACTTATTCACCGAGACCGAACTCAGTTTGTTGCAAGGATAGCCGATGAAATCGAACTAGCAGCAAAAAAGAAAGACATGGGTAGCCTGTTCAAGCGCCTCCACAATCTCACAGAAAATAAAACACCAGCATTGGGACTCGTCCTATCCAGGGATGGGACACTTCTCTCTGATGAGGGTTCTTGTCTCTAGCGGTGGAAGGACCACTTCTGCTCACTCCTGAACAACACTAGCCCGTCTATGCCTCCTACTGATAGTCCCAGCCAACCTGGCAGTCCAAGATCCGAAACAGATGCTCCTCCAGACGAGCCTTTCAGCCCATCAGAAATTGAAAATGCAGTAAAAAGGCTCAAGAACAATAAAGCTGCCGGTATCTGTGGCCTGAGTGCGGAGCTGCTAATATATGCAGGTCTCTGTTATGCTCCTGTTTCTCCATACCCTGTTCTCTACAATCTGGCAAACCGAGATAATTCCCGAAGATTGGCTGAAGGGTGTCATTATCCCTGTATGGAAGAGGAAAGGTTCTAGAAGCGACTGCTTGAACTACCGTGGAATAACCCTACTGTCTGTCCCGGGAAAACTTTTCTCAATGGTCCTGCTAGATCGATGTCGAAATATCATTCGTAAAATCTGGCGACCGGAGCAAGCTGGTTTCATGTCGGACCGTTCAACCATCGAGCAGATTTTTACGATCCGACAAATCATAGAAAAAGCCACGGAGTTCCGACAAAAAGCTTTTTTACCTTCGTCGACTTCCGCGCTGCGTTCGACTCAGTGGACCGAGAAGCTCTTTGGCGGATTCTAGAATCGACAGGCCTCCCTGAGAAATACTGCAGACTCTTCAAAGCTCTACACCATGGGACGGAGATGTTCAAGTGATGTGTTCAAGTGAACGGCCGCCGCAGCCCGTTTTTCCAAATCACGACAGGAGTGCGCCAAGGATGTGCAGTTGCCCCAGAGCTCTTCAATGTCATCATAGACTACGTTATGACTAGGACTACTTCACGTCTCAGCTTTGGACTCAAGTTTGGAGATCGTGTAATTACAGATGCTGATTTTGCCGATGACTTGGCCATTCTGGCGGACTCCATAGAGCAGTTGCTGGAAGCGCTGCGAATCCTACGAGAAGAGGCTGCAATTAGGACTGCAGATAAACTGGACTAAAACGAAAATTATGGCCATTGACCCATCCTCTCTTGCTGCCTATCCTTCAGTTAGCCTGGATAGCACCACTAGCATCGAAGTTGTCCAAAGGTTCACCTACCTGGGCTCCATAATTTCTTCAGATGGCTCGCTTCTTTCTGAACTACAAGCGAGAATATCCAAAGCGTCTTCTGCCATGGGTAGACTGAACCGTCACCTCTGGCGAAAACCGAACATCAGTCGCACAACGAAGCTGCGGATTTTCAACGCCCTTGTCGGCTCTGTGATGCTCTATGGAGCTGAGACGTGGCAAGCTTCAGCCGCAACCCTCAAGGCAATTGATGTCTTCCAGTCGAAGAGCCTGAGGAGGATCGAAGGTCTATGATGGTTCGACTTTGTCAGCAATGAGAAGCTGCTGCAGCTCACCAAGCAGTCTCGGTTTTCGAACCAAGCACCCGAGCGAACACTATGATGGTTCGGACACCTACTTCGAATGCCTCCACACATACCTGCGAAAACGATCCATGACTTCGACCCTGTCAAAGCCGGTTGGAAGTGACCTCGCGGCCGACCGAAGAAACGATGGTCTGACAGCCTGTCCGAATTCCTGGCGATGGCAAATATCAGATTGAGCGATGTGCAAACGCTTGCCATGGACCGAAGTGGATGGAGGAGGCAGACGTCACTCTCTACGCCGAGCAGCGCCCGGCAGGAGACATAAGTCAAGTAAGTGAGTCAAGTAAGTCAACCTTAAGAGCTCTGCTCTCTGATAGGGGTTAATGTTTTTTTGTACTATTGTATATATATATATATATATATATATATATATATATATATATATATATATATATATATATATATATATATATCCATGTTGAAACCATGTTAAAACCATGTTGATTTTTTCTACGTGAAACTCTTATATACATATATATATATATATATATATATATATATATATATATATATATATATATATATATATATATATATATATATATATATATATATATATATGTATATATTTATATAAGAGTTTCACGTAGAAAAAAATCAACATGGTTTAAGTTTCACAATGAAAAATCAGCACACAACAAGTCTCAAGAAGAAAAAATCAGCATGCAAGAAGTTCCATGAACAAAATCACTTTCACGAGGAGAAAAATCAACATGCAAGAAGTTTCCCGAACAAAAATCAGCAGTCAACAAGTTCCGCGAACAAAAAATCATCACACAACAAGTTCCATGAACAAAACGAGTCTCACGATGAGAAAAACAATGTACAAGTTTCACGAAGAGAAAAAACAATATGCAACGAGTTTCACGAACAAAAAAATTAGCACGCAACAAGTTCCATGAATAAAATCAGTTTCATGTGGATAAAAATCAATGTATAGCTTTCACAAAGAGAAAAATCAACATCTAACTAGTTTCACGATGAAAAACTATCATGCAACAAGTTACACGAACAAAAATCCAGCGCGCTTAAGTTTCACAAAGAAAATCAGTTTCATGAGGAGAAAAATCAATGTACAAGTTTCAGAAAGAGAAAAAATCTACATGTAATAAGTTTCACGAACTAAAATGAGCATACAACAGGTTCCATGAACAAAATCAGTTTCAAAGAAAAGTCAATGTACATATTTAATGAAGAGAAGAATCAACATGCAACATATTTCACGAGAAAAATCGGTATGCAACAAGTTCCAAGAACAAAAACTCAGCATACAACAAGTTCTTTGAACAAAATCAGTTAAAAAAACACTGTACAAGTGTCGCGAAGAGAAAAAAAAATCAACTTGCAACAAGTTTCACGAACAAAAAATATGCATGCAATAAGTTCTATGAATAAAATCAGTTTCGCAATGAGAAAAAAATCAGTGTTCATGTTTCACGAAGAGAAATAAAACAACTTGCAAAAAATTTCGTTAACAAGTTCCAAAAACAAAAAAATCCACTGGCAACATGTTCCATGAACATAGCCAGTTTTACGAGGAGAAAAATCAATGTACAAGTTTCACGAGCTAAAATCAGTTCTGAACAACTTCCAAGAGCAAAAATCAGCACGCAACAAGTTTCACGGACAAAATCAGTCTCACAATGAGAAAAGCTCAATGTACATGTTTCACGAAGCGATAAATTAACATGCAACAACTTTCAAACAGGTCGTGGTAACGAACTGTAAATAAGGGGCGATCCGGCTCAATCGTAACCGAAACTCTAAAAAACGGGAAAATCACACCATCAGATTTAGCGTGTCAGAGAACCGTACTGTAGAGGTTTCAAGCTCCTATCTGCCAAAATGTGAAATTTTGTATTTTTTGCTAGAAGAATGATCAAGGATGCGTGTTTATTTGGTTTTTTTTTCTGGGGCGATCGTATTGACCAAGTGATCCTAGAATATCTCGGGAGGGCTCATTCGAACGGAAATTAAAATTTTTAGTGCCCTCTTTAAGTGACTAAAAATGGAGGGCAACTAGGCCCTCTCCCATACTCTTTTTTCCCAAGGTCACTCGATCAAAATTTTGAAATAGCCATTTTGTTCAGCTCGGTCAAAAATATAATAATGTCTTTGAGGATGACTGAATCCCCTACAGTCCCGGGGGAAGGGTTTGCAAGTTATGACATTTGCATAATGTTTACATATAGTATTGGTTATTAGGAAATATACATACGTTTTCAGGGGGGATTTTGTCTGGTACTGGGGCGGGGAGTTAGAGGTTACGTGGGAGGATTATTTTATGGAGGAAGTTTTCATGGGGGAAGGGACATTGCCTGATTTCCCAGCATTATTTAAAATAACGATAAGAAATTAAATTGAAAAAACAAGCTTTTCAACTGAAACTAAGGAGCAACATTAAAACTTGAATATGAACTTAAATTAATAAGTATATGATTGGGTTCCCTCCCTGGGCAATACCTCGTTCTGCGCTAAAGTTTTTAGTTTTAGTGCTTTCATAAGAGCTATTTATTCTAATTAATGGGCTTTGTGATTAAGGGGTCATTTAAAAAAAATCGGAACAAAATTCGAACTTTGACGTAAAGAGCGAGGTATTGACTAGGGGGCGAACCCCTAATATACGTATTAAAAATATATGAATATAGAAGTTCGTTACGTACGTTAATTCGTAAGTTATGTTTATTTATTACTAATAAAATGGAGGGCTGTCCCCTCCTCAAGGCCTCAGTCTTTACGCTAAAGTTTTAAAATTTGACTCTTTCTCACAACTCTATTTTTTAAAACGGTAAAAACTTTGGCGTTTAGAGTAAGGCCTTTAGGAGGAGACAGCCCCTTTCATATACGGAAACATTTTTGTTCGTTTTAAGTTTAAATGCCGCTCCTTACTTTCAGTTAAAAAACTTGTTTTTTATTTAATCACTGACAAAAATTAGCAAGCAACAAGTTCCACGAACTAAAAACAGCAAGCATCAAGTTCCATGAAGAAAATCAGTTTCATGAAAAAAAAAATCAATTTACAAGTTTCAGGAAGAGAAAAATCAATTTGTAACAAGTTTCACGAACAAACATCAGCACGCGACACGTTCCATGAATAAAAATAGCTAGCAATAAATTCCGTGAAAAAAAATCAGTATCACGTGGAAGAATCAATGCAAAAGTTTCACGAAGAGAAAAATTAAGATGCAACAATTTTCACGAACAAAGGTCAGCATGCGAGATGTTCCAACCACAAAAATCATGCATCAGACAAGTTCCGTGAACAAAATCAGTTTCACGAGTAGAAAAATCAATGTACAAGTTTCACGAAAAGAGAAGAACAATGTGCTACTGCCTTCACGAACAAAAAAAATCAGCACGCAACAAGTTCCACGAACAAAAATCTGCAGACAACAAGTTCCATGAATAAGACCAGTTACACAAGGGGAAAGAATCAATGTACGGGTTTCACAAAGAGAAAATTAACATGCAACATGTTTCACGAACAAAAATTAGCACGCAACAAGTTCAACAAAAAAAATCAGCAAGCATCAAGTTCCATGAAGAAAATCAGTTTTACGAGGAGAGATATCAATGTACAAGTTTTCATGCCTTGGATGTATTAAACCCTTGGAAAATAATGAAAAATATGAAAAAAATATTAAAATGTGGTAAATAATCTCTTAAAATTCTCAAACTTAGGCCCATAAGCCCTAGAAAATATTAAAAATATGAAACAAATGTTAAAATATGGTAAATAATATCCCATGAAAATAATAAAAAATATTAAATAAACGGAAATAATCTTTTGAAATTCTCAAACCTTGTGCCATAAGCCCTAGAAAATGTTAAAAATCTGAAACAATTGTTAAAATATGGTTAATAATCGCTTACAATCCTCAAGTGCTAGCATATTCTTAGTCAAAATTACCCCTAGCTGTTATTGAAAACGATGTTGATATTCCATTTTGTTCTCGAGGTAGAATGTTTTCATGCCTTATATCTAGAGGTTGAATCTTTTCATGTCATGGATATATTCAACCCCAGAAAAATTAAAATATAGAAAATGATATCTCAAAGCTCTCAACCCTCGGCCCATATGCCGTAGAAAATATTAAAAATATGAAACAAATGTTAAAATATCGAAAATTATCGCTGAAAACCCTCAAATGCTAGTATGTCCTGAGTCGAAATTGCCCTCAGATGCGTGTGAAAACGGTATTGCACTGCCACTCTGCTCTCAGGGTTGAATGTTGTCAAAACATCGTCCCATAAGCCCTAGGAAATATTAAAAATATCAAACAAATGTTAAAATATGGTAAATAATTACTTAAAATCCTCAATTGCTAGCATATCCTTGGTTAAAATTTGCCCCTTTAGTTGTTTGTGAAAAACGATATTGCTGCGCCACCCTGGTCTCGAGGTTGAATGTTTTTATGCATTGGATCTATTAAAGTCCAGGAAAACAATGAAAATATGAAAAAAAAATATTAAAATATGGTAAAAAATTCTCAAAAATCGGCCCATAAGCCCCAGAAAATAATAAAAATATGAAACAAATGTCAAAATATGGTAAATAATTGCTTAAAACCCTCAAAAGCTAGCATACACTTAGTCCAAATTGCCCCCTAAATGTCTGTGAAAACGATATTGCAATGCCACTCCGCTCTCGTGGTTTAATTTTTCAGGCCCTGGATCTATTAAACCCGAGGAAAATAATGAAAAATATGCAAAAAAAAATATTCAAATATTGTAAGTAATCTCTTAAAATTCTCAAATCTTGGCCCATAAGCCCTTGAAAATATTAAAATATGAAATAAATGTCAAAATTTGTAAACAATTGCTTAGAACCCTCAAAATCTGGCATGCCCTTAGTCAATGCCATTCCGCTCTCATCGTTGAATTTTATATGCCTGGGATCTAGTAAACCCGGGAAAAATAATGAAAATATGAAGAAATATGTTAAAATATGGTAGATAATCTCTTAAAACTCTCAAACCTCGGGCAATAAGCCCTAGAAAACATTAAATATATGAAACAAATGTTACGTTTGCGGTGTTTTCACTATTTTTTCAGTGATTTCATAGTTTTATAATGTTTTATCAATAAATTCTGTATTTACCAAGTTTGTGTCTTGTTAGATTCTATGCTCCATGGGGGAGGGGGATCTTCAATGTGTAATCGTTTACACAATTTGAGCGTTTTTTAGGCCCCTCTCATCTTTATTACTTAAAAAATATGCTAGCAGCAACACGCAGTATTATTTGGCAATACTCTTTAAAGCATTACTTGACGAGCAGGTGATAGAAAATTTCTAGAAATAGATTTTCCCCTCTGCATGCCAATTATCGCAGATGTAGGAAATATATAATCGTCATTTTCGCATGCGTGAAAAATGGGATTCTCCGTGCGTGCAAATGTTGTTTCCTAGAAAGTATTCGTCGAGATAGAATATTAGAAATACTCTGCTAGTTCAGGCGTCTGGGGCGTCGCTCCATTGGATGGGAATTGACCTTTAGAGTCCTAATGAGGACAGAAATCATTAGGATATAATGATCCTTTGAGAAAAAGTGCATTGAAAGAAAAATAGTAAAAAAAAAGTATTATGTAACATCCTGCGTGTGTTTCCTGCTCAGTTAAAAGCGGTGGTCCCTCTCGGTTTCTGAAGAGACTGTTTACGTGAGAAGCCGCCATCCGTAAATATTCCCTATTGCGTAATAACTAAAGAAATGTCTTAAAAACGTCTTGAAATGTCTTGTAATGTCTTGAAATGTCTTAGAAAACGTTTTGAAACGCCTTGATGTATTTTTCCTTGGAATAAAATTCTTGGTGTTCTGATGTCTTGGGATAAAATTCCTCTGTCTGGTGCTGTCATTACGAAAACCTATATGTGCGCTGTCATTACGTAATATCCACGTGTGCGCTGTCATTACGTAACATATGCGCTGCCATTAAGTTATTGTCGATAAATCCACCTTCGATAGTATGGCCCTCAACTCCAATTACATAGGTTAAAATTTCCCTATTACATAACACCTTACCATTTAAAACAGGGCATGCCGTCATGTTGTAGGGAGTATGTCATCCCAAATGTAACACCTGCTGGCCCCCATGGAAACAGGGCTGTCATGGAAACAGGACATGCGCTTGAAACAGGGCATGCGATTGAAACAGGGCATGCGCTCGAAATCTGGGGAGGGCATACGTTAGAGTCTGGAACCCTTATATTGCTTCTCTGCAACAGAAAAGGTCCATCTTAAAAGAAACTTTCATTTGGCCCACACGATCTAACTTTTCATAAAGCTGTTTGCCGCGGCTAACATAAACCAATGCCTACTTAATAATGATATTATCATTCAAGGACCCGTAATTCTCAGGTGAGATAAAACACCGAGATAATACCATCTACTGAAGAGGGCGTATTACAGTTTACCTACAAAACCATATTCTTTATACTTGCTTAAATTTCCCAGATACATAGGGCCAATAGGTGCTATGGGCTAAGGTAAACTTGAGTCTGTCATTATTAATATAATGCACAATCATCCAAATTTTGAGTTTCCAGCTACTTTGAAGCCTCCTCGAGTAAATAAGAGATACGAGTAGCATCTATACTATTGATTATAAATATACATGAAAATATACATTGATTTTCACTATTGATTATAAATATACATGAAAATATACATTGATTTTCACTATTGATTATAAATATACAAGAAAATATACATTGATTTTCACAAAATAGTAGTCTAATCTGTACATTAAGTTACCAGGGACAGTCACACCTTACCGGGGAGCGGTCGTCACGATAACCTGATTGGTAATTAGATTTGACTAAAAGAACTGATTTTCTTTGCAATTCATATTAGTAAGAGAATTGAATTCAGAGAGAATAGTTTATTTGAGAAGATATTAGTAGAGAAAATGAGTGGT